>NW_026932815.1:27500-137500 GCF_032062105.1 Saccostrea cuccullata
AAATTTCCGGAAGTTTACATCATTTCCTGGTTGAACAAGATGGAGACGAGTACTGAATGGGTAGACGTTACCCGATTGGCTATGTATATATTTTCTTTTTAAAGTGAATATTTTCTTTTGATTGTTTTTTTTTCTTATTTTCTTCAGTCCATTTTTTTTTCAAATAAATTTTGGTAGCAGTGCCTCTGGCATTTTACGTATTTTGTAAAAAAAAAAAAAAGATTTTTGACAGTAACTTTTTAGGGTATGTGTACCACTTCCTGGGGTAGAAGTTTATTTTTTCTTTAACTAAGAAAGCTTAAAACCTAGGATCCACCCCCAGAAGTCTGCTGCCGTAAATTGTCTTGCTGGCGTTTTAAGAATATGGGTGATGTGCATCAATTACACTTTTATTGACTCCATCGCTGTCGAAATCGGACGAGATTTCTTGGCATGAAATGAGGGATTCCTAAATAGAGATGCTCCCTATATCCCGAATTCTCATTGGTTGTCCCAATATATAATCAAAGTACTGAGACAGTACTGAAAGACGGGGTCAAAATAATTTTCATGCTAGATTTCACAAATGTAAATTTTTTAAACGAGTTTTGAACATTTTTTGAAATAACAAACTAAAAACAAAACTGTGAATAATATAAATTCGCGTTTTTCATTTAAGTCTAGAAACCTTTTAAAATTGTCCGAATTTCACCTGGTCCGAATTAATATTTCTCCGGAAGTAAACAATGGATGATGCGTACGCAGTTGTAATACTACGCAGGAGAGTACTTTGTTTACTATAGTGTGTTTTACAATTAATATTTTGAGTTTACGTTTACAAAATGCTTCATTAATTTCATTTATAAAAAAGTTCTTATCACTTTCTTCAGTTTGATATAGAATGCTTATATTTTGATCAAAACAATTTCTGCACTCTTTCATATAGCGTAGATTTAATTCATGTGTTATCACCACGGCTTCCTTTTTGAGGGCTCGGACAGTAAACTAATAGACGGGGTCACGTGACCCCGTCTAAAAATCGATCGAGGTCAGTAAACATGGCGGCTAAATTCAAGTTGTGATTTTAACATACATGATAAATAACAGATACGTGGATTCTTTTGTATGCATAACTACATTTTTGGAGTTCAGGTAAGTAATGTTCATAAAATATGACCATTTACTGATAATTTGAACCAAATCTACGCGGAAGTTAATCACTCCCGCGCTTGCACCATTGCGGAGATCATAAGGAGTTGCATGTAGCCCTCTCCCAACAAAAGAAAAAAGGAGAGGGTGACATTATTGCAGCTCAGTGCCCCCCTTTTTTATGCCCCTGGATCATAAGATCCCAAGGTATATTGTTTTTACTTGTCTGTTTGTCTATTGTAAACTTTAACCTAGCCCATAACTATTGCGCTGTCAAGGGTAAGGCTTTAATATTTTATACAAGTGTCCAATATGACAAGACTGTATTACCATCGGGGGGGGGGTAGTGTTGCACAAACACATGTATCTTGTTTTTGGACGTAACTTTTTACAACAGAAAATGTTCATCGAAAGTCCCGCTCCGGTTGGCCCCGTACTTTAATTAGTTTTTTTCTGGAAAAAAAAGATGCAACGTACCTATAAGTGTTACACACATAAGCTACTTGAAGCGGAGCTCTTACACATGTACGTCTTTATCAAATATATTTCGGGATTAAGCAGTACTAGATTTACCGACTGCCTTTTGAAATGCTACTTCCTGTAAAAAAAAAAATAATAAGGAAAAAACGAAAACGATGTTGATAATAAAACATTTAGTACCCACTTAGTTCAAACAAAAGATATCTATTTATATTAACAAATTTTAATTCGCAAAGTATATTCTAAAAAAAAGTCATAAAAGGTAAGGTCGGTATATGATCATGTCACCATGGGCATACTTTTAATAAAAGTGTTATGATGCATGCTGACTTTCTAACTTTGGCAAGAGGAATTTTAAAAGGCAGATCAAGAAGGTTTAAAGTAGTCATAAAGGAGATCACAATCACTGCCCCCTTTCGCAGCTTGTTCAGTATGTCAACAACCAAGTTGAAGACAACAGAAAGTGAAACTAAGCATGCTAGTAAGGATGGCACGACTAGCCCTCTCCTAACAACCCCAGAACCCGCCACATCCAAGAGAATAACCAGAAATGCTCATCACGATGCTGTGTTATCTGACAAAGGTAAAACAATATCATTTAAAATTAAAAAGAAAATATTAATTATTTAGAAGGTTGCTACACTTATATTACACACCTTTTGTAAAATTCTCAGTTGGCCCGTACCCTGCATGTGCACCTGACATTTAAGTGGGTGGATGCATTTCTGGCAGATGAACATTTTTGAACATGTTGAAGACTACTTTAATTCATAATTTTAATATCATCATATTAAATTCAGAGTTATCTCCCATTGTCAGTGCAACACACTTTTTAGCTCACCTCAACAAAGTGGGAGGGAGGTTATCAAATGGTAGCTACAGACCTGTAGCTTGTTGGTCTGAAAAATTGGGATAGATGACCAGAGAGCTACAGTGCCACCCATAGAAAAAACTGTACAGTTATTTGACCAGTTCCGAATAAGAAACCGATTCGATGATGCTACAAATATATTAGGAATTATTTCAAAATCTAAGTGTTTTGTCAAGGTAGTTCGATGACTTGTGGAATTAAATATTGTTTCATAAAAGTTCAGCCTACCCTCAAAAAAATTTATTTCGCAGGTTACCATATGTGTCCATTTTACCAGTTACGAATAAGCCGACGGGTTCCGGATACCCTAGAGATTCTTATTCAATTCAACCCTAAATTTAAAAATATACGTCCCAAACGTTATCCATTGGCATGCCTAAGAAAAGTTAAATTAATTGCTTACCAATAAATTATTTGTATTTCCAAAGGTTGAAGAGAAACTAGAGGTACTGTGGGCACTGAGCTCATTTTAATGATACCCCACGCCTCCTTTATGATTATTTAGGACAAAGTCCATGTTTTACTCTGGGAGACCCGAAATAATTGTCAGTTCAAAAAGTAAAATAATAGGTCACAATGTCACAATGCTATAAAGAATATGTGAAAGTATCATTAAATCTTATTCAGTGGTATAGGAGGAATTGCGGACAAGAGATGGATATACCTTTCAATATTACAAAGAATGGCAGTATCTATCTATTTCTCAGGGAGCCCAAATTATGTACCAGATCCAAAAATAAAATAGGTGCACTTTGGCACTGTTAAACAAAGATTCTGTGAAAGACTCATTAAATTCTGTGAAGCCTCATTAAACTTCATTCAGTGGTAGAAGAGGGATTGCGGATAAGAAATGGATACCCCAGAGCATATCAGACGGACGGATGTACAGCTAGACGGACGGACAGACGTACAGACGGTTGGATGGACAAACATCCCCTTACTCTATACCGCTTCTTCCTGTTTTTCAAGCGGGGGTAGAATAAGTCACGTTTACAATGAAGAAAACATCGAAGAGTGAATTTATAATAGTGTTTAAAATGGGTATTTGGAACTGGTAAAATAAGAGCACGAAAATATTTCGATATCTTCCAGTGTTCTAAACATTTATTTTTGACAAGTTTTTAGTATATGTTAGAGTACATATCAAACTTACTTTTGATACCTAGAATGTTGTTTTATGTGAAAAATTTATGCATCTACAGAGGTTTTTCTGCAGACTTACACGTCGCGGTGATTCAGATTTGTTGCACTGTAAAAGTATGTCGACTGTTTCAAGTACGAAATCGAAACCAAACTGAGGGCAAAAAATCAAAACTTCACACAATTCAAACACTCATGAATAAGCCTTCTTACCATAGAAATCAATTTATTTTTACACCGTTGAATTTATTAATTATCAGTCCTTAAATTACTAATTTTTCGGAACTGGCCAAAATCCGGAACTGGCCAAACGACTGTATATTTATTGCACACAATAAGTTGCACTCATTTTTGGATTAATTTCTCCAAATTCTTACCTCAACTGTACAAAAGCTCAATTTCAAAACATTCCTTTGACCCTATCGCCTATACTTTAATATTTTATGTCTGCATGGAGTGCTTTGAACCTAATTATCTTGCCATCCAAAATGGCAAGGTACACAATGCAGAATTTTCAAAAGTTTCCGTTTTAATTTAAGGAATGTTTTGTTGTTGAAATAGTGCAATAATTCCGTTATCATGGTTATGTTGGGAACACACAGTTAGTAGTATTTTGATATGGAGGTTTGAAAAACACGGAGAAAAAAATTGAAAAACAGCTCACTTTTTTGTGTGCAATAGATATACAGTTTTTTCAATGGGTTGCACGGTAGCTCTCCGGTCTGTCAATATATTTTTTTCCCCGGAGAACTGCAGTTCTGCAGCTAATTAAATGGCATCGGTGTCAGCATCCCAGGTAAAAGTTCTTTTCAAGTACTTCTTTGCCAATAATTTTTTGGAGCACTGGTTAAAGTTTTTTAGCAGGTTTAATAGAGTTTTGGAGTAGATCTCATTGCCAAGTAACTATTAGCCCTGTATATTGTAGTTGTACTGAATGATACAGTCTTAAGGATGCACACTACTGAACTTGCTTTGGATGCTGGATCTGACCTAGTACATTTTCCAGATAAGTGAACAAGTTAAAGATTTTGTAGCAGATCTTAATTATTTCCAAGTACAATAAGCCCTCTGTTGACCAAACTTGCATGGATGATACACTTACCACACTACTGAACTTGCTTTGGATGCTGGATCTGATCTACATTTTCCAAATGAATGACCAGGTTAAAGTGTTTAGAGCAAGTCCTTTACCAAGAAATTACCAGGTCCAGTACAATATCTTGATTTAGCTATATAGCTTTAAATAGCTATATAGCTTTATTAAGCTATTCAAAATAGCTTTATTTAGCTATTTATGTACAGTTTTTCACAAAAATGTTTTTTGCTGAAAATAAACAAAACGTAGCATGTATCTGACTCTACGTATTTGTACTATGGGCTATCAAAACAACAACCTAAATCAAAGATAGTTCTAACTTTGCAGCTTTTGAATACTTTTAAGCAAAAAGAAAATTTCTGTTGTTAGACTAACTGTCTACTACCTTGGTGCCTTGAGGCAAGGATAAGTATGATCGTTTCTCATTGTGCTGAACTGTTACCAATCAATTATCTTGTTGAACATAATTGGACTCCATTACAATATCATTGCAGAAGTAACTGTATCAATTGCTTTATATAGCCCCAAAACTTGTAGAACTTTGAGTACAAAGTCTCTCAAAGAGATGTAATTTGATGAGTGATTTTTACATGCATTATTTTAAGAAGAGTTCAAAGTTGTATATCGTCACTGCACCAAGGTGCGCTTTTTTGTACATACTGAGAAAATTACACCTTTAAGAAAAAAGTGTAGTAAAATAGCTAAATTAAGCTATACTGAATAGCTTAATAAAGCTATATAGATATTTAAAGCTATATAGCTAAATCAAGAGATTGTACTGGACCTGATTACCGGGGTATAAGGGATATCTGGACCAAACTTGAATAGATGGATTTGATGCAACACAATCAAAAGAACTGATTCACTGCAATTAAATTTAGTCCGCATTTGTAAAATTAGCGAGAATCCGATATATACGATCTATCCAAATTCTATGTACAGTTTTATAAACACGTGTTGTTTGTTTTTGAGTGAATAATAAAAAACCTGGATGCATGCAACTTGTGTTCCTCAATATTTCCTACAGGCAGACCCACTGTACAAATATTGACCTCACCATTGAAGTAATAAATTGTGCATTAAGGGGAGACAGGACACATGTCACATGACTAAAAAGACATATCACATCATAGTCGGTGATGATATACATGTTAAACGTTGTTAAAATCAACAGCTCTTGTGTAATTTTATTCTAAATTCTAAAATTGTTTTTTAAACATTTAATTTTAGAAATTATTATTAATAGAATTTTTAAAGATCTTACCATCATTTAGATATTGTGAAGTTGCCCAATCCACACATTTGTTTCTCTTTACCCTGCAGTCTGACTTCAGTGACGTCATAGACGTAGTGTTTGAATTCTCAGTGCAGCAAGATCAAGTTCACACTCCCGTCATGATCAGTTTTATTTCATAATAAACAGGTCACAGTCAATGTATCGTGATAAATTTCTGAAGCAGATTTTTTAAAATTAATATTTTTTCGTGTTTAGTAGCAGAGATTCTCTCTATTTACGTAATTTTGAATGTTTATATTTTCGTGTGACGTCACAATTGATTTCCCGCACTCGGAAAATACAAACGTGAAGCGTTTTTATCATGCTTACGTCTAATTCAACAATGTCCTGTGCGATATTGAGGTAAGCTTCACCCTGTGATATTTATGCAGTAAATAATCATGATGAAGGACTGACATTCAATCGTAAATTTAGAAATATTTATTGACAGATTTTTTTTCAAATGAGGTTTTTGTCGTTGAAGCTGCCTTGAAAAATGCAGAAATTATCCCACCCAAATACTATATAAAATTAAAACAATTGCTTTCAGATAATTTAAAAATTCACATTATGGACTCCATTATGGGCGCGTAAACATGAAGTATCTAAACTCCATACAAACTCTAAACAGGGAGGTATTTGTGGGGCGATATCTTTTAAATAAGTCAAGAAATCCCATGACAGGACCATTTTAAAATGCTAAGTACATATTAAATTAGTAATATAAAAAATACGAAAAAAATTCATTCACAGGAATTTTTTCAGCTAAAGGTCCTGTTCCTCCTTAAATTACTGCATAGCCTTACTTAGTTTATTGAAAAACATTTCATTTGCATTTAGTTTAATTACTTCACATTAGCTGTTGTATGAAGTGTGAACACAATTTAATTCGCAAGTTTTGAGGTAAATCCACTCTCTAGTAACTGCAAGCCCAATCAGACCAAAATTGCACAAAGGTGATATTTATAGGTATGCACACTATTAGGTTAATAGTCAAGTGTGGGACTTTGCCTTACTTAAAGACAATATTTGTTTTGATGAGCTCTGTAATCTCTGAATTTCACAATATGGGTCAAAAACATTTTTCATGTGAATTTTTACTTTTTTTAAACATATCTTTTAAGAACAGCAAGACAAATGTAAATCTTGACTTTTGACTTTTTAAAATGGAATTTTGTTGCATTTCAGAAAAGTTTTTAAATATGAAAAAAGAAGAAAAAAGAAAACTATACAAATGTGGGAAGAAATTCAAACAGCTAAATGACATTCCAACATGGCCAGATTTCTACAATGAACACAAAGAGAGGATGAAAAAAGCAGGTTGTTAAAATAAGATTAATTGTTAAGAAATGACATTATACATTTATTGACCGTATTCTTGGATTTCGTGCATTTGTCAGACCCCAGAACCAAACCTACCGTAACTTCCTCTAGCAAACAGTTTGGTTTGAGGGTAAAAAAAAGCGCATTTTTTATGAGAATACAGTCAATAAATATTTTGTTATACCTTTTTTGTGATGCATAAATCTACTGGTCAGAGACCAAAAGCGAATGCGATAATAAGCTATAAGATGTCCGTCATCCATCTGTCTAGCTGTCTGTCTGTCTGTAAACAATATTTCAAAATGCAACTCTTCCTACAGTTTAGTCTGATTTCAATATAACTTGGCAAACAAGTAGACTACACTAAGATACATAAACTAGTGCATGGGTTTTTGATTTGGATGAATGGTGTTGCCATAGTTACTAAAAAGGAAAGTTCTGTGAAATTCCTTAAAATGCTACTCCTACAGTTTTAGTCTGAGTTCAATATGATTTCCGTTAACAGTGTTTCCATGGTTACTTGAAATAGAAAACTCTGTGATATCCCTTTAAACGCTACTCCTCTTAGAGTTTAAGTCTGGTTTTAATATACCCTTGGGTAACTTATTAACTAAGGTACATAATTTTGATGAATCAGTTTTTGTTTTCGAAGAATGTTGTTGCCATGGTTACTAAATACAGAAAAGAATGAATCTTCATAACACTGATATCTCGCCCCTTTTTAAATGCAGAATTTTACCTTTTAAAATCGGAACATTATTATATTATTGCTAAAGTCTTCAAGTATAGTCTGTATAGATATGCATAAAAGTGGTTTTATGAAAAAGACTCTCAACATATACAAGATATCAATAAAATAAAGTTGTATACTTCACTTAAAATCGCAGCTTCGCCATACGGCTATGTAGGTCATTGTATTATTTGAATGAGAAGGCAGAGCGTCCATCAAAGCATGCGATAAAAATGAATACATTAGCGTGTGTTAGAGGTGTACTAAGTTTTATGATTAACTGACACCTAAAACTCCTCTTTTTTAGTGCCAGAGACCGACTAAATATAAACATACATACAGCAATTATTTCATTTGGCAGTTTTTTTCTGCGTAACTTACAATTTATATTTGAAATGATTTATAAGAAATTCAAATATTTATATATTAAATAGACATAGAATTTGTAAACAGAACTATAACGCATGATACACCTTTTCATGCTTTAAAGAAAACTAATTTTTATACAGATAGTCAATCCATTAAAGCTTATATGATTTTGCAAAATTCGAGTGCTACAACCAAAACGATTGATTATGATATGAAACTTCACTCTGTGAAAAAATAAATCAAATCGTAAGAAAATGATAATTAAACATCTCAGTTTATTAACGTCAGTATTATCGCTGCTAGATAAAAAAACATCAGTGTTGCACAGTACAGATTGCATTGTTTAGAAAATCCCGATTATTCATGGCAGAAATGTTAATATTATCTTCCTTATTTAAAAATTCATTAATTATAAAATCGTAAGAAAGTGAAAGTAAAAAAATTAAATGTCAGAATTCATTAGTTGTCAAAATCCACTCACGTATACATATTCATTTTAACAAACTCTCACCTTGTAGTAAGATAAGTAATAAATCACTTCCATAGGCTCAGAACCTGGGATGGGCTTACTGCCCCCCCCCCCCCCTTTTTATGCAAAGATAGACATAATGTAGGCATTGAACATTGGGGCGTAGGTTTACTCCCCCCCCCTCCCCCTTTCAAAGGGTACGTTGCAGTGTACATCAAAAAAGGATAAGTGGTAGATTTTTTAATTGCTTGTTGTTTTTTTTTTAAGGTCTGAATTCTGTTTCTCTTTCAATTACCCTCCCCTCCCATTTAATTTTCAATTTGCTTCGACGCCAATGACTTCAAGATATTTTAATGCCATTTTTAATTCGATTTGATTTTTGCTACTAATATATAAATCTTTAATTATACGATGATCGGACATGGGAAAGGGTATTACAAATGTACTTACTTGCTTTTAAATTTTGTGCTTTAAAAAAACCTGCGGACATTGACTTTCAAAGAAAAGAGCCCCCCCCCTGTATTAAATTTAGGGATGTATACAGGATACAGGTCCTTTTAGCGCTCCATACTTCAATTTCTTTCCCATAAGGTGTCTTTAATTAAAAGTATGCATGCATTTGTGCACTTTTAACCAACAGATCCAGACTGAGATTATTTTCTAAAGATAGGATAAATTGGTATTTTTCAAATAACGCTCTTTTAAATTAATGACAGTTTTAAAAATCTGTAATGATTTCCAAAAGTGAATGAACGTAACGCTGGTACTTAGGAACAAAGGCAAATATATAATATATACCCAGAGTACTTCAAATTTTAAAATTATGTATTAATGATACACAAGCAGTAAGTGCAATAATAATGCTAGAGACCTCCAATATAAAATGATTAATATACCGAAAAAAAAATCAATCAAAATCAACTGAAATAGCTTTTAATAACAAGTAAATCAAAATTCTTAACACATCTTCAACATAAAAAAAGTTTTCTCCCTGAATTTTAATCATTAATTTGAAATGATTTGACCATCGATAGCTCGCAGATACTTGGCACGATGTCACATTGGTCTGCTCAAAGCATGAAAGTGAATAGATTTGAGTCACGTGTTCAGTGCTTTGTTATTCATGAGGTCAAAGACGGGTTAGAATTTGTAGACAAGGTGTCTTTACTGTAGATACAAGTACCCGTGGTTTTGCACTTTTTTGCAAAATAACAATTGAGCGCACAATTGTTTCAATTTCTTTTATTAATGTAAATGACTAGTATAACTCTTCACATTGACCGTATTAAGTACAACATGAAACATCCATGTGCTAATATAAAAAATGGGCTTGCAAAATGGGGGTGTGGCCTAAAGTCTATGAGAAAGCAATGTAAACAACGTACCCCTGCTATATTAATCCAAAAAATTTCCTAATTACAGAGCAAGGAAGTAAAAATCGAAAATGAAATTAATAAACTACAATATCTAATGGATAGATGGAGGCAAAAATATGTAGAAAATCTTAAATCTTATTTTTTGTAAATTATCGGGGGGCCAAATGTGGACGTTTAACTGATTCATCCTTTTTAGAATTAGTTTAAAACACTACTCCTCCTACAGCTTTGGTTTGATTTCAATATAACGTGGCACACATCTAGTGTACATTAAGATATATAAATCTATTTATTGCTGCCTGTTTCAAAGTCTCAGATCCAAGTGCTACTTTTCTTTGTTATACATACAGACCAGTAGAGCTACAGTCTCACCATGTTGACATGTTGGCATGTAAAGTCGTGTACTGGAGAAACTAATTGAATTTAACAGGTTACAAATGAATATTCTTATAGATTTTTAGCTCTTCTGAGCCAAAGGCTCAAAGAGCTAATGCTATGGCCATTTGTGCGGTGTGCGTAAACTTTTTAGAATATGGGCCATAACTCAAGAACCCCTTGTCCAATCAGTGCCAAATTTGTCTCAGGGTATCCTTGGCCCAAGGGCTACCATTTATACTAAAATAAGGGTTGGGACCCTGAAACAAGGGAAGATAATCAGGAAAACAAAACCAAAAGTACTGGTTGCTAAAAAATCTTCTTCTCCAGAACCACCTGGCAGATTTTCACCAAACTTACATACAAGGATCAGGATATGTCGAAGATTAAAATTTGCATGGGGAATTACCCTGGGGCAAAGGGTGTGGTCTCAAGGTCACTTCAAAGTTGACCTAAATTTACAATTAATAAAAAAGTGTATATTTTGCTTACTATAAGGACTAGGATCATCAAATCTTGTAAGTTGATGATCTTAGGACTTCACATCATGTTAACTCAAAAGTAGGTCACGGTGACCTACTTTTTAAATTTTGCGGGCATTTGTTTTCAAATTGATTTGAAGGCATATTTTGGACACTTTAAGGCCTATGATCATCAAACTTTGTCAATTGATGCATCTTGGGTCCTTGAACAACGTCAATTTAAAAGTAGGTCACCATGACCTACTTTTTGAACTTTATAACTAATCCTTTTTAAATCATTTAATCCCATTATTTCAGACACTGGGAGGTTTAGAATCATCAAATCTTGTAAGTTGATGCATCTTCGGACCTTAAAACATATTTACGAAAAAGTAGGTCACTGTGACCTACTTTTTGAATTTTGCTGACATTTGTTTTCAAATTGTTTAAAACGCATATTTTGATTACACTGTACCTTCAGACCTACGATCATCAAACTTGGTCAGTAGATGCATCTTGGGTCTTTAAAAAATGTCAATTAAAATGTAGGTCACGATGACCTTCTTTCTACATTTTATGGCTATATTTAAGTATCTTCGGTACTTATTGGCTTAGAATCATCAAAACTTTGTTAGTTGATGCATCTTGGGTTTTCGGAGAATGACGACCAAAAAGTAGGTCATGGTGACCTACTTTTGACATTTTGTGGCTATAATTAAGTATCTCTGGTACTTATTGACCTAGAATCATCAAACTTTGTCAGTTGATGCATCTTAGGTTTTCGGAGATTGTCGACCAAAAAGTAGGTCACAGTGACCTACTTTTGTCATTTTATGGCTATATTTAATTGTCTCAGGCACTTATCGGCTAAGAATCATCAAACTTTGTCAGTTGAGGCATCTTGGGTTTTCGGAGAATGTCGACCAAAAAGTAGGTCACGGTGACCTACTTTTGAATATCTCAGGTACTTATTAGCTTAGAATTATCAAATTTTTTCAGTTTAGGCACCTTGGGTTTTCAGAGAACTTCGACCAAAAGGTAGGTCACTGTGACCTACTTTTGACATTTGATGGCTATATTTAATTATATCTGGTACTTATTGGCTCGGAAATCATCAAACTTTGTCAGTTGAGGCATCTTAGGGTTTCATGGAATGTCGACCAAGAAGTAGGTCACTGTGACCTACTTTTGAATATCTCAGGCACTTATCGGCTAAGAATCATCAAACTTTGTCAGTTTAGGCATCTTGGGTTTTTGGAGAACGTCAACCAAAAAGTAGGTCGCTGTGACCTACTTTTGACATTTGATGGCTATATTTAATTATCTCTGGTACTTCTTGGCTTAGAATCGTCAAACTTTGTCAGATGATGCATCTTGGGTTTTCGGAAAATGTCAACCAAGAAGTAGGTCATGGTGACCTACTTTTGAATATCTCAGGTACTTATTTACTTAGAATCATCAGTCTTTGTCAATTAATGGATTTTGAGTCCTCAGAAAATTTCAATCAAAAGGTAGGTCACTGTGACCTACTTATGGTATTTTATAATTACATTATAATATCTTCAGTCTTAACTGGCTAAATATTATCAAACTTTGTCAGCTGATGCATTTTGGGTCTTATGATAATAGAGTTGGAGGCTTTTTATAGAAGTGATAGGTTGTACAATTTATCAGAAGAGCGATTCAAGGCCCTTGGGCCTCTTGTATTACATGAAATTTCATTTTGCAGCTGCAAAGAAGAAATTAGATATGAGGTATAATGTTAATGAGGACATAAATCAGAGAGTTTCTATTTGGAAAGGAGACATTACTACCCTAGAAATTGATGCCATTGTTAATGCTGCCAATAGCTCTCTTCTAGGTGGGGGTGGAGGTAAGTTTTCATACCCCTAAGAGTACCCCATTAGATGTTAATTCATGTAAAGAATTACTGTAAACCAACTTCTATTTGTATTTGATAAATATCCATGAGTTATGCAACCTTATAACTCGTGAATATTTAAGGAATAACTGTCTAATTTTTTTATTTCATGATGTGAACAATCGAGTGGCTTGCGTGATATATTTTGCATAAAATTATCATGCAAGCCAATCGATTGATCATGTTCATAAAATAAAAAATATCTTGACAGTTATTCCTTATATTTACATGTACATGCTCTTGATTGGATGCTAATCCATGTGCTACAAGCCCCGCTTCTATCTCTATCGCTTCATGTTACACCCCGCACATGAGTTTTTTTAACTGCGCCTTTTGATGAACCAGTACATTTATGGAGAAATAAAGTACATTAACTATTTGCAATTTTATCTCTTACAAAGACATTGGAAATGTAAATATTAAATGCTGTAAACCATTTATTCTGGTTTACATTTGTAGAGAATGTTTCCTATGTTGCAAAAATTGATTGTCACTGGATTTCAACATGCAAATACAAAATCATGAATAAACTAGAGCCGAGCTCGTTGCAAAGCAACGAGTAGGTCTTCCGTCGGAGCTACGGACAGAGAAATGACCTTGAGTCAAGGTCATGCCACGTTCTAATGTTAAAGCAATCTTTTAAGGGTAGATAACATCTTATTATGTTTTACTATTTAAAAAGGATAGTTAAGGAATGTTTGCGACCTTGACCTTGTCAAAATGACCTTGGGTCACACCATGACACACACTGATGATGAGCATATCCCATTTGTTTGCTACCGTATTGACAAAACCACACGTTTTTTCAAACAATGCATCCAGCTGAAATATCTTATCCTGAATGACCTTGAATCAAGGCCATAACACATTCTGCATGATTTAAGCCATACCTTTTTTTATAGGCCTTGTAACAGCTAATATACATGTGTAAAAAGTTATGGTCAATTTTATAAGCAATGTTTAAATTTTGGAAAAGCCGGTTAAACTTCAGGGTCAAAGTTTATGATATACTAGTATTTGAAATGATTTTATCACAGGTTACGTACATGTGATGTTTGTGTAATATGAAAGCCCTATCTCTCCTCATTAAAAAGTTATGATCAAGCCTCAAGGTCAAGTTGTCAAAAGTTAGTGTATTTGGAAAAGAGTTGTCTTAGGTAATACACAGGGATAAAATAAAAGCCCTATCTCTTCTCATTCAAAAGGTATGAGTATTGTTAATGTTTTTCAAAAGCAGGTCAAACTTCAAGGTCAAAGGATAAAAAAATCAGTGAATTTTGAAAGGTGTTGTTACAGTTAATACATTTTTATAAAATGGAAGCTTTCAAAAGTTATGGTCAATTTAAAGTAATGTTATTTTTTTTAAGTGGGTCAAGCTCCAAGATCAAGGTCACAGGGTCATAAATCACAGTATATTTGAAAATCAGATGTCACAAACAAAGATGACACAAGTCCTATTTCAACTCATTCAATGGTTATTATCAAGTTTAAAGTTCTCGTGACAGATGGACAGACTGGCTGACGAATAAGGTTTAACGTCCCTAAAAAATAAATACATGTAATTTGAACATGATAAATTGAGAAGAACGAATAATAAAAAATAATGGAAAAATATTAGAATATAAATCAGGTTTCCTACATGAGATTTCCTTAAAGACTTATTAATACATATTATTCAAGTACATGCAATACATGTACGTTGGAGGTTCAAGACGCGGAGACCGGTCATTTCGATGAGAACGTATACATCATACACAACTGTCTAGTTACGGGGTAGGTTGTGTCATAAAAGGATTAAATTCGCCTGATTCCACCTATGATTTTTTTTAAGTCTGTCTTTGCGCAGCTAGTGATTTATATTGTTTAAACAGAATTTAATTTTATGAAAAGAATTATTTTTAATGCTTATTTTTGACATATGCTTAAATTATTTACCTAATATCAGTTTGAGTTTAAATAGTAAAAAGGAATTTGTCACTTAGTATTTATCTAAGGAATTAGTGTCAATCCTCTACATCAAAGAGCGTCTGACTTGTATGTAAATTGCGTAAATGTGTTAATTAAAATTTGAGTGAATCCCGTATGTTGTGTGAGAGAGTCAGTTTTTAGATCCGCCGTGGACTATCCAGGACGTGAACATTAGATGTACTTAGCCTGGTTCCCTTCGTATTCTCCGCCACTCTCTACCATCGGCTCATACTGTCTGAGAGAGAACGAACGACAACTCTGCATAGGAGATTGATTCTCCACGTGGCTAGGCCTTGGCAAGGATGAGACAGGGGACCAGGCTAACATGTACTGGACATTCCGTCATCAAGAAAATATATATAGTTTTACTCTGCATGGACTATTCCGAGTTACCAAAACGTTTGTGTGTGTGTCAGTGTGTGAGCTAATCGGCACAAGTTTTAGAAATTAAAACGTTTACATATAGGAAAGTTTAGTGACGCATACTAATCTTTTTTTTTTTCATTTATTTGACACCTGCGAATAAAAAAATGTCGCGTATGACTATTGTTAACATTATAATAGGCTATGAATTTATCATGGATTTCAACACCAGTCCTGACCTGTACGTACCTGAACAAACTAACCAATTGACATTCTCGACTCTGAAGGAAAACATCGTATCATTTGAGGGAAGCGGGTTACGTATCGCGATGAGAAGAAATTTAATAATCTCTTTTAGTCCAATAAACACGAAAGAATGGCTTGAAATATTTGTTTGCAACTACATGGCTTTCTCAGAAACAATTTTGCATTTGTTAAATAAAAATTCTAATTATTCATTTTTTTCTCTCGTATTCTGAAAGCTCGGAATGTATATATTTTGGGGGCTCCTCCGTGTAAAACAGCATTTACTTAGTTACAATCATGTACCCGTAAAATCGTGTCATAGTGATATTCTTTTTATTCGAGGAAATAAAAGAAATACATTCGGTACAATACAATTATAAGTTATGTATCAATTCATGCAAAACTCAAAGTTGCTTCATTTAATTTTCGATTTTCATGAGAATTGGAAAATAATGTCACTTCCACTTACAATTTACTGTGCGCATTTGCCATGTTTATTTGTATTTGCTAATTTAAACAGCATCGCAAGTTTTTCTGATAAAGCAATTAGAATAACTTGATATAGGCCCGTATACATGTAACAATTGCAATTACTTCAAAGTGGAGGGGGGTACGGGGCCTAAAAAATCCTCGTACTACATGTGTACCTTTCCAAAAGTAGAATCATCCGTATAAATCAAAAACAAGTGGCAGTATTGATATCCCCAATTTTTTTAAGTAACGAGACTATAAAGTTCTTCGCAAGGGTAGAATATAACATTAATTTATGTACATGTGCAATTTAAATCACTATCAAAATTGGCAGAGTTATTGATAGGTCACCCTGTGTCACCCTTCAGTGTAACCGATGAACTCGTCCATAGATACCTCAGCAGATGAGAAAAGCGCGCGTAAACGCAGCACCTTTTATTTATTCGTCAAAGAATAGAATCCGACATTCAACACTTTTAAATCATGTTCAAGAAAACCTTTATATTTGTGTATATTCTTACGATTAGCGCAAATGACATATTTTCTTGATCTTAAATCTAAGACTCTAGTAAAAATCAAAGAGCGTTAATGTTGACCTCATGAATGTATACAGTTCACTGCGCAATCGATAAACGGGTTTCATAACCATGTGATAACTGTACACACACAACACGCACACTGTACACACAAAACTTTCAGGGTCCGAGGAAAATTCACGATGCATGAATTGAATGACAATGAATTATCTTAAGCTTGAATTTATTTTAAATAAATAATGTTACATTGAATATTAATACTTAAAAAGTATTTTTCCTCTCTCCCGTCTTGTTCTTTAAACTAAACACAAGGAGAAAGTTGTCTCTGAATAATCTGTATGACATCCAGCTCGAGAATACGTTAAAAACTTATTTAAACAAAGTTAAACATTCAATTTAGCTATAGGAATATTATTCTTGTCCAGTTTATTTCAGTTATATACGTGTTATACGCATACGCACATAGAATTCTTCTTCACTTGCCGTATAAAATCACTTACCTGTACATGGATTATAAAGTTTTCTGCTCATTTAATAACACATGACTCGAACAAAATAATGTTTTCATGAGATCAATAAGATGTTAAAGAACCCATTTCAAATCGATAACCATATCGAAATATTTACCATTTTTGAGTTATAGAGCAAAAACTTTCAAGGTCTTTCAAGGTCCCTAGATCCCTAATTTGAGGGGCCAGCCCCTTTTTAATGATGTCAAATGATAGATCTTAAAATTATGCACAATATTTGTTCAACATGTCTTAACAAATTATTTTTAGTTTAAAAGATACACTAGGAAATATATGTAAATTTTTGCGCTTTTAGGCATTCTCATTTTTGACCCCTATCTAGCACTGTTTTGAGGGCAGAAATCGAAAAAGAAAAAGCGATGTGCACAACTTCAATTCTTCTAGTATTTGAATTCAGTAGGATTTCTGCTCCAGCTTTTGTCGTTTCTGAGCCTTTGTCTGGAAACGAACAGTACCAAATTTTCATTTAAAGGGAAATAAATCGAAAGCGGAAGGGAATTTTTGAAATTTTTGAAAACATTCTAATTGAGTTTTGTAACGTTTAAAAACTCTGAAAATTTGAGCAAAATTCGTTAAGAAATGAGCAAGTTATGAGGTCTCAAAGTTGGCGTCTAGGAAAAAAAAAAAACAAAAAAAAGAATAATAGGGAATAATCTTAACCATCAGAATCGGTAGAAGGTCTTCCGTCTGAGCGGAAGACCTTAATGATGACACAAATAATAGTTGCAGGTGTACAGTTCATGTACTGGTATATAAATTTTAAAAATTCGGGCTTTATGGAATTTGATCTCATGACTAACACGTATTTATATCCCAATAGATGTTTTAAAATGATATCTTATTTCTTGAATTCAACACACCATGGATTGGTGCATCTACCACGGTACATTGAGCTAGTCTCAGGAAGACATGCTGCCTCATGCAGGATCTGTACATTGTGAAGCTGTGGACCTTATAAATGTACAGTTAATTCTCGATAAACCGCCACCTTTTGTAATTCAGAAATCATGGCGGTATAACGAATTTGGCGATGAATTGAATTTCCCATCTTTTAGGAAACAAGAGGTAGAGTTACCGTTCTTAGAAATACCATTTGGCGTTTCTATTCTTATAATTGCATGAACATGTATAAAAAACGAATTTCTAAATTTGAAAATACTTCAAGTAATTTTTTGTGCACAATTTCTTTTAAACAAAATGCGCAGTTATGAAATAAAGACAAGTACTTATGTATGAAAGTAAATCGGCACGTCTGATATTGAAAAAAAAAATGCTGGGTCGATCGTCGTGATATAATGCTGACAGTAGGTAGAATGATTTCTGGAATAAATTAATTGTTTATGGCATCATAGTTAATGATACGTTCACAATTTATACCGAATAATTATTTTTTAAGCAAACTTTGCATTGTTTAAAGCAGAGATCATCAAAATGATATAGTATTCGGCGTTTTTTTACAACTACCGCTTTCGTAGCGAAGCTGTGACTAAATGATTTTATTAAACAGAGAACAAAATCATTATAACAGTTCATATTAAAATTATTGTTTATTTAATTCTTATTTAATTACATGTACATTGGCTGCCTTTGCATGCTTTACAACAGAGATAGCGTCAACCAATTAGCCACGCTTCACTGACCGCAAGCATCTGTGGCGGTATATCGAGATAATTGACACTTAAAAACGGACGTTTGTTGTGAAAACAGGGTGGCGGATGGCGGTATGCGAATTTGGCGTTATAAAGAGAATTTTATATAGCAGGAAAAACGTTCTTGGGAAATCATGGCGGTATTGCGAAAATGGCGATGAATCGAATGGCGATAATTCGAGAATTGACTGTACATGTATTTGCAATGTACACTGTGTACACAGCGTGGTGGCATTTACTCTTGAGCTGTATTGTATTTGTGCTTAGTTCCATTTTAGCCCACCTCAACGAAGTTCAGGGAGGTTATGTGATACCGTCAGCGTCGGCGTCCTAGGTTGTTATTGGTGCAATTTTCTATTAAGTACTTCTATGCCCGACATTGATTAGACACTCATTGAAGATGCTTCTAGTGTGTTTGTTGTACCAGTCAAAGTTTCAGATGCTGCAATTCCAGCAAAGGAATGAGCAGGATAATTTTTTAGGTGCAGGTGAATGATTTTGGTGCAGGTTTAAGTTTTTGGTGCAGGTCCCATTTCCAAGTAACTACAGCAAAACTCATTTAGTACGAACACGGAAATTGCGAATTTACGGATATAGCGAACTCATCTTGTATCCTCAGCTATATAAATTTAAAGAATTCCTTATATATATATAATGAATTACGGGTATAGCGAAGTAATTTCACAGGTCCCAGTGACTTCATTATAACCGAGTTTTACAGTATGAGCCCTATGATGACCAAAGTTGTATGGACGATACATCTAAGGATGCATACTACCAGGCTTGCTTCCGATGCTGGATCTAACCTACATTTTCTGGATGAGTAAACAGGTTAATGTTTTTGGTGTAGGTCTCATTTCTAAGTAACTGTGAGTGCTATGTTAACCAAACTTGCATGGATGACACATCTAAGGATGCATACTACCAGGCTTGCTGCAGATGCTTGATTTAATCTTCATTTTCCAGATGAGTAAACAGGTTACAGTTTTTGGTGCAGGTCTCATTTCTGTGTTGAGTAAACTTGCATGGATGATTCAGCTAAGGATGCACACTAATGGACTTGCTTCGGATGCTGGATCCGACATACATCTTCCAGATACCAGGTAATAGACCAGGTTAAAGTTATGGTTGCAGGTCTGTTAACAAGAAACTATGAACTATCAACCAAACTTGCATGGATGATGCATCAAGGGATAAACACTCTCAAACTTTCTTCAGATTCTTGATTTGAATTGCATTTTCTTGATGGGCGACTAGTTTGAAGTTTTTGGATAGGTCTATTCCAAAGTAACTGCAAGCCCTGTCAGATCAAAATTGCATAAATATTGCATTATGGGATGAACACTTCTAGAATGTTAGGTAATTGTGGGACTTTGGCTTAAAGACAACATTTGTTGAGGTGAGCTCTGTAATCTCTGATTACCTATGTTTTTAATTTATTCAGATATTTGTTACTTTTTGAATTCCTAGTTGATGGTGCCATTCATTCCGCTGCTGGTAAGAAGTTGGTTGCTGAGTGTGCGACATTAAATGGCTGTGACACAGGAGATGCCAAAATTACAGCTGGTAAAAAATCCTACATATCTATTACTGATTTTTGCTGATTTTTACCAATTTGTTGAAATGAATTGTTTTGTTCCCCTTCTCTGCCTATGGGTATTAAATAACCAAACTAAGCATGCTTAGTGTATATTATGATTAGCAATGGTGCCTCTTTCAAAATTGTGAATGTTATGGCCTCTGGTTTAAAACATGAACCCAATTCAATTGTTGTTAAGTTGTTACAGGATGCTCAGGTGACGTATAAGGCCCACAGGCTTCTTGATTAATTCTGTGAGCTCTCACAGCTAGTACCTCTAGTTCTATGGATGAACAGATGATAGGACTATACCTTCAATGCAGTTTTGTAAAATTCCAAAAGAATGTATGGCTAGGGACAGCAAAACTGACTAGTTCAAAATTTATTTGAACAGTCTATGCCTACTGTGCTAAAGCATTGATACTTATATGACGTGAAAGGTTGAAAACTACAAAATAATTTTGAAGAACATGGAAAAATATTGTGCTAAAAAAATCACTGGGAAGGGACAACTTTGACAGCTAGGTGGAGGTACATCAAACAAATCATTTTTAGGTCACCTGAGTCACTCAGGTGACCTATTGCTATCTGTTTTTGTCCGTCGTCGTCCGTCGTACGTCGTTCGTCATTCGTCGTCAATCGGTCGTAAACTTTTGAACATTTTCAGCTTCTTCTCTGCAACCACTGAACCAATTTCAACCAAATTTGGCACAAAGCATCTATGGGTGAAGGGGAACAAAAATTGTGAATTTCATGATCCTTGCCCCCCTGGGACCTAGGGGTTGGGGCCAAAACCACTAAAATTAATGCAATCTTTAAAAATCTTCTTCTTTACTCCTGGACATCAAACAGTCAAACTGTTTGCATGATTGTAATCAGCATTGAGTCCTTTACCAAAATTGTGAAATTCATGGCCCTGGGGTCAGGGGTTCTTGTGCTAGGGCGGGGCTTAATAAGTATATAGTGAAAATGCATTATTTCTTTGAAAATCTTCTTCTCTGCTCCTGAATATTAAATAAACTAACTAGGTACATAGTTATGATGAGCAAGAGTGCCTCTACCAAAATTGTGAATTTTATGGCCCCAGGGTCAGGGGTTCTTGTGCTAAGGCGGGGCTCTATTGATTATATAGAGAAAATACATGAATTCTTTGAAAATCTTCTTCTTTACTCCTGGGTATTAAATAAACTAACTAAGTACATAATTATGATGAGCAAGAATGCCTGAAGATTTCATAGACCCAGGTTCAGAGGTTCTGAAGTTTGGGTTCTATTGATTATACAGTGAAAATACATGAATTCTTTGAAAATCTTCTTCTCTGCTCCTAGGTTTTAAATAAACTAACTAAGTACATAATTATGATGAGCAAGAGTGCCTCTACCAAAATTGTGAATTTTGTAGCCCCAGGGTCAGGGATTCTGGTGTTAGGGCGGGGCTGTATTGATTATACATGTATATAGAGAAAAAACATTAAATCTTTGAAAATCTTCTTCTTTGCTCCTAGGTTTTAAGCAGATGAACTGCCTATATAGTTATGAGCAGTCCCTAATCTTCAAGAATTGTAAATTTCAAGGCCCCAGGGTCAGTTGTATCATAGAGGGGGGGGGGGGAGGGGCTATACTTATATACTGAAAATGAATGAATTGTTTGAAATGTGCTCCTTGGTATTAATCAAATATTTTTGAAAAGCAAGGATGCCTTTCCAAAAATAGTGCAATGTGTGCATCTAGGCCTAAGAGTCAAGGGTTCATGTGTGGTAGGGGCACTACTTATTGCTGAATATTACTGATTAGTTGAAATGCATTTTTTTGTTCCCCTACCCTGCCTATGGGTATAAAGTAACCAAACTAAGGAACTGCTAAGTGTATAGTTATGATGACCAAATTGTAAATGCCATAGCATCTGGCTTAAAACATGGATCAAATTCAATCAATGGAAAGTTGTTGCATAATGCTCAGGTGACCTATAAGGCCTATGGGCCTCTTGTTTATTTTGGGCCTTGTCATGTGTTATCCTTTTTTTTTTTTTACAGGTTATAAGCTCCCAGCCAGATGTAAGTGTTTTTATTTTACTTTTCTATTATTATTGTCAAAGTGGAGAATTTTTAGAGACATGGAATTCACTTCCTTTTCCCTTTTCCAATCGAGTACCCTGTTACTGCCCATAACTGGGGGGGGGGGGGTCTTTAGATCTTTAAAAAACTTTTAAGCTCACCTGAGCTGAAGGCTCAAGTGAGATTTTCTGAAATTTGTCCTTTGTCTGTCATTGTAAACTTTTCACATTTTCATCTTCTTTTCAAGAACCACTGGGCCAATTTCAACCCAACTTGCCACCAAATATCCTTGGGTATAGGCAATTCAAGTTTGTTTAAATGAAAGGCCATACCTTCATAAAAAAATTATGGGATCTTTGAAAAATCTTCTCAAGAACAGCAATCTACTTAAGCTATGATTGGTCATATTGATATGGAAGCACCTTTTAATAGGTAGTGTAGAATCATCTTTGCTGGCTCACTTGAGCTAAAAGCTCAAGTGAACTTTTCTGATCACATTGTGTCTGTAGTCCAGTTGTTTGTACGTCTAAAACTCTGTACATTTTGTACTTCTTCTTTAGAACCACTGGAACAATTTTAAATAAATTTGCCACAAAACATCCTTAGGTGAAGGGGATTCAAATTTGTTTAAATGAAGGGCCACACCCTCTTTCAAGGGGATAATTTAGAAATAGTGACAATTTGAGATGTGTAGCCCAAGGGTCAATATTTACAATTGCTGTGTTTTTCTACTAAGCCAGCCATGAAATTGATATTAATACCATTTTCATGTATACTCAAGGTAGAAATATACATGGAGAAACTCGCGTTAACGTGACGTCACAATGAGGCTACACCGACATTAGTAAAAATGCAACAATATAGGGCAGCAGGAAATTCAAATATTGAGTATATTTTTGGTACTTTCAAACATGCAAAATGTAAATATAAGGAATTTTTTTTTAAGTTTAGTGTGAATAATTGGTATGTAAATCACACAGATTTGCACGTAGGTAATATACTATATACAGGGTTATTTTGGCTCCATGTTATTTTCATTCTTTTACACTTGCTTACAATTTCGCCCAGTCACAGTTCTGTTTAAGAAATTATACTGTGTTCTTTGAATTTGCCATGTTTTAAATTTACCCACTTGTGACAAGGGCGAAATGGCTGAAAATAAAACAGGGGCAAAAATTTCCCTGTATACAGTATGCCTTCTTGACAAGTCTGTGTGATTTACACACAAATAACCCACACAAAATTCAAAAACATAACCTTAAAAAGCCATATTGAGTCATATAAGGAAGCCTTTTCAGATAGTGTAAATTCCAGGGAGTTCTGAATCAATTTTTTTTTTAAATCATGCTCCAGGGATAGGATGGGTCCCTAACAGAGCAAGAGAGTCAAAGTGACTCAGGTGATCATTGTGGCAAATGGGCCTCTTGTTTAATTTTGCAAGTGAGTTAAGACTAAATATGGATATTTTTATGCAAATGAGCTAATAAAAATTCATAAGTTGTATATTTCATGTACAGAGAAAGTTCAAATTGATTTTCCTATACAGACTTAGTACCCACAGTTTATTAATGCAAGTGCACATTATGACGTCTGACAGTGATTGGGATAAGCTAGGGAGTAAATGTGACAATGGCACACTCCAAGTCAGTGTCAATGTGACATTTCAAAATTCAATGCGCCAAACAGACTTTTTAATGGGACATTTCCTAGTTACAAACTTGCAATTGACAAGTTGCTGTTAGAATTTCAGTTGCCTTTACTTAATATTATTTGAAATTGTGAAATTAATGAATAACAAGTAATTAACGACATTAAAAGATACAAAATAAGTATATTTAAATTCACAAGTGTCCGAAAATTAATAAACACTGCAATTTAATTTCAATTCTTTATTTTTTGTCTCTGATGTCTGACATCTTTAAAATGATTTATTAAAGCCTGGTTTAGATCTATACTGCTTCCTTCCAATTCTTGGTTTTTCCTTCGAGACTACATCAGTCTTACCGTCAGATTTATCTCTCTTTGTTCTGTCAGCATGTTATACTTGTTCCGAGTATTTTCTACCGATTTTCTTGATTCTGTTTGTAAGAATTGTTAAAATTATGAAAGGTCTGCCCTTTTGCAGGTGTCACAACAGTATTAATTTCTGCTATATATTCTTACCAAAAATGCGCAAGTTTGAGTAGATGTAACTAATTCAAAACAAACTTCTGAGAAGTTTCCTTTTCAGATCTTGTAAAACCATTCTTTATAAAGATTTTAGTACCAAAAAATACATAGCCATCCAGCAAGGCACGCAAGTTTGTTTCGGTCGAAGTCGAGCAGGTGTTTGAAAATCTAGTCCAGGGCCTAATCACTCCTCACTCTTGACAGTATATAGAAAAATCAGCACGCCCTAAATTTTAATAAATCTGGTCAATACAGGAAGTTTACATGTTGTTTTTCATCTCATAAAAAAATTCAGCTCCAGTCTCGTATCAAAATGCCGGAATCGGAAGGGAAGATTCCGGGATTATTTTGCGTCAGCCATGATTGGACGTGAACCAAAGTGTAATACTGTTATGACACCTTTATCAGTACAAAGTTTTTTCCGTAGGCGGCATGCTTATTTCGTGCGCGTCAGCCAATCAGAAAACACGTAACTGTTTGATTAGATACTGGAGAAAAGAAAGTCATAAGAACGCTTTAACCGAACGACATTAAATACTGTTTTCTCAAGCGTAAATTGACAGCGATTGTTGTCGGAAAGACTACAAGCGCTTGGGGGAAAGCTCAAAGTTTAAAAGTATGTAGTGTTGCTAGTTCATGATTATATACATGTATGCGCCACAATGGCGCAGAATTTTTAATTTTAATGTGACATTTTAAAATTTAATGCGACTATGGCGCAGGGCGCGTGCTTATCCCAATTACGTCATTGTTCTCTCCCATTCAAGGTAATAAATCACATCAACAAAATCACGTCGGCACATGGGCATATCTTATCTAATTTAAAATAAACAATGTATAATATTAAGGAGAATAGTCTTAAAATTATTAAAATTGCTGCACAAATCCTATGCACTTTTTCAATCGATAAAATTTTTAAGAAACTTGCACTGGACTGTGAATTTTTACCCTGTTAAAACTTAAAACTGCATGAATAGTAACTAAACAATTGCAGTGCCGACATTTGTGCAGCAATATCTTAAATCCTTGGAATATCCTGCGTCTTTTAAGTAAGGTATGCCCTTGCGCTGAAGCGATTTTGTTGATGTTTATTATAAACTTGTGTAGTAGAGGTCGATGACGTCATAATGTACTGGCTATCGCATGTCGCGGGTACCAAGAATGTATTAGAAAACAAGTCCTAACATTTTCTGTGTGGTAGGTAGAGCAATTATGGAATTTAATTAATATTTTGCATAGAAACCTCCATATGTAGCCTTAACCCACTTGCGTTGTTGGTATATATCTGATTCATCATAATTAAGACTTTTATTTCACATCTTTATGAAGAAATAAAGAATTTGATTTGGGAAATTGTGTATTTCTTCAAAAGATCTTAACCAGTAATGTTTATCACTTCTGATGTCAAATCAATAACGACAGAATGCATATTGATTTAATTTTAATCAATTAATAATGTTAAAATTTGTAATTTATCAATAGCACACTTATTCCATCTAAAAAATTTCATAAAAATGTTATGAACTGTAAAAGATATAATTCAGTCTGTGGAATTTTTTCACAACTGTCTTATGTATGTGTATGTTTCTGTACAAACAGTTAACTTCCGATTTTATTGGTTCTAGATGTGATACATACAGTGGGCCCCATTGGTGAGAAGGAAGATTTACTATCCAGAGCATATTCATCTGTACTTAGTCGTGTAAAGGAAAACAGTCTAGCCTCCGTGGTAAGGGAATTTCTGTTTTTGAAACTTAATTATTGAACCATAACTGGAATTAATATAATAACTAGGTTGATTTTTATGGTTTCTCCTGCATTAAGTAAAAAGGCCTATCATATGAACCCAAGGTAGGGTTGGGCCACAATGGGAAATCAAACTTTTACAAAGCAATATACAGGAAAAACTTAATTATTAAAGTCTTTTTCATTAGAAAGGCAAAGAATTGATAAAATTTAGTTATTTTAAAGGATCCTCATCTTGCAGATTGATCGAACTTTCTTCAAATCATGACTCTCAAGGTTACAGTTAGGCAACAAGGGGCAATGAAAGTTTAAGAACAAACAGCATATTTTATTTCTTAATCTTATCTGTTTTTGGCCTTTTTTATTGCTTTGCTGTAAATAATGACCATTTTACGGTCAGACGGATTCAAGTTTGGCAAAGTCATGATGCTTTGGTGCAAGAGTAAGGCTTCAATATGGGGTGAATTCTTATCTGGGAAAATAATAGGGAGAAAATATCTTTTAAGAAATTGTTCCCCCCTTAAAAACAAAACAAAACAGCTAGCTCAGAGAAGCATTGTTGTATGAGCCTCTTGTATTCAGAAGCATCATTCAAGTTTGGTTAATAAGTCCATGACTTCTCAGACTACAATATTAGGCCAAATTTTTCATGTGAATACATTCGGAAAAAATCTTTGAAAAGCAAGGTCAAATTGAGCCCTATAGATTTTTGCTCACCTACACAGCCAAAATTGTGCCGAACGTTAATTTAGTGTTGATCTCAATTAACATTAAATTAACGTTAGCTTGATGTTAGCTTAATGTTACTTTTGTGTTAAATTAACGTTAGGCACAATTGGCTGTGTAAGCTGTAGGCTCTAGTAAGCTTGTATGTCTGTGAGTAAACTTTTCACATTTTCGACCTCTTCTCAAGAACCACTGGAACATTTTCAACCAAACTTGCCACAAAGTATCCTTAAGTGAAGGGGATTCAAGTTTGTTCAAATAAAGGGCCTTACCCCAGTCCAAAGGGAGACAAGTGAAAAAAAATAAATGGCATCTTTTAAAAATCTTCTTCTCAAGATCTACTGGGCCAGGAAAGATGAAACTTATGTGGAAACATCTTCAGGTAGTGTTAATTCAAGTTTGTTCAAATCATGACTCCCGGGGTAGGGCGGGGCTAAATGGACAATCAGAGTTTTTCAAAGGAATACATGTATATAGGAAAAATCTTTAAAAATCTTCTCAAGAACAGCAAAGCCATGGGGGCTTCCTGTCCGCAAGTACCTTTGTCTAAAAAACCTAAGTTTTTTATGGATTCGTCAAAAATATTTATGTGGAAGCATAGTCAGGAAGTGTAGATTCAAGTTTGTTCAAATCACGACACATGGTGGGGGGGGGGGGATCACAATAAAAGTAAAAACTTAAAGGGAAAAAAGCCACAGTTAGTAAAAAATATGTAATCATCCTTAGATAGTGTAGATTTAAATTTGCATATATTCAGGTTTGTTCTAATCATATCCTTCTTTTAGAGTCTGGATGACTTAAGCACTTACTGAATTGATTTTTGCTTGTTCCTAGCTACAGTGCTCTGGTGAGCGATGTGGCCCATGGGCCTCTTGGTATTCTTTTTATATTTGTCATATTGAATAATTTATTAAACAAGTGTGTCAAGTTCTTATTTTTCACAATTGTACAATTTTCAGGCAATTCCATGCATATCTACAGGGATATATGGTAAGCTTCAGCAAAAATATTAGCCTTTTTTTATAGCTTTGGCAGTGATATTTTAGCAGAATTTTTAAAATTTACTTTGTTTTTAAAATCTGAAAAGTTTGATTTTGACTTCTGAATCATTTAAAAAACATTGTAGGATACCCAAGTGAAAAGGCTGTACATGTGGCACTACAAACTGTCAGAGACTTTCTAGAAAATGATGAATACAATCAAAATGTAAGTCACTATTTTTATGCCCAGCCATGAATATGGCCGGGGCATATAGTGTTTGTCATGTCCGTCTTCAGTCCTTCCGTCCTTCCGTCCCACTTTGTGTTTAGCTCTGTTCAAAGCTAAGTTTCAAAGAAACTATCCAAGACATTTTCATCAAATTTCACATGCTGATAGATATTGATGAGGGCTATGCAACTGCATCAACATTTTTTGACCTTGACCTTTCTTTTGACCTTGACCTCACTTTTCTTAAATTAGTGTTTAGCTCAGTTTTAAACATACCATTCAAGATGGTGTTATCAAACTTCACATGTTGATACAAACTTGCACGGATGATGCATCTAGGGATGAACACTACAAGACTTGCTTTGGATGCTGGATCTGACCTACATTTTCCAGATGAGTGACCAGGTTAAAGTTTTTGGAGCAGGTTCATTCCTAAGAAACTATAAGCCCTACTTGGACCAAACTTGCATGGATGATGCATCTAAGGATGGACACTACCAGACTTGCTTCGGATGCTGGATCTGACCTACATTTTCATTCCCAAGCAACTATAAGCCCTACCTGAACCAAACTTGCATGGATGATGCATCTAGGGATGGACACTACCAGACTTGCTTCGGATGATGGATCTGACCTATATTTTCATTCCCAAGTAACTAGAAGCCCTGCCTGAACCAAACTTGCATGGATGATGCATCTAGGGATGGACACTACCAGACTTGCTTCGGATGCTGGATCTGACCTACATTTTCATTCCCAAGCAACTATAAGCCCTACCTGAACCAAACGTGCATGGATGATGCATCTAGGGATGGACACTACCAGACCTGCTTCGGATGCTGGATCTGACCTACATTTTCATCCCCAAGTAACTATAAGTCCTGCCTGAACCAAACTTGCATGGATGATGCATCTAAGGATGGACACTACCAGACTTGCTTCAGATGCTGGATCTGACCTATGTTTTCCTTCCCAAGTAACTATAAGCCCTACCTGAACCAAACTTTCATGGATGATGAATCTAAGGATGGACACTACCAGACTTGCTTCAAATGCTGGATCTGACCTATATTTTCAGTCCCAAGTAACTATAAGCCCTACCTGAACCAAACTTGCATGGATGATGCATCTAGGGATGGACACTACCAGACTTGCTTCGGATGCTGGATCTGACCTATATTTTCATTCCCAATAACTAGAAGCCCTGCCTGAACCAAACTTTCATGGATGATGCATCTAGGGATGGACACTACCAGACTTGCTTTGGATGCTGGATCTGAACTACATTTTTATTCCCTAGTAACTATAAGCCCTATCTAAACCAAACTGATCAAATTTTATTCACATACAAATTTTCATGTTGCTTTATTAATATATCCTCGGCGTGGCATTCATGTCCTATGGACATATTTCTAGTTCATAATGAAAGTGAATATTTCCTGAAATGTATATGTACAACCCTTCCAGCCATGGTGAACCGTTCACAGCAGTTCAGTCGGTAGAGCGCTTGCTTCGCGATCAGGAGGTCATGAGTTCGAATCCCGGCCACAACTGACTAAGTCAGTAAAATTGAGTAGCAACTGTTCCTTTGCCATGCACTTGGCTCTTGAAGTGAAAGTTGCGGGTCATTCTGATGAGACCTTAAAAACCAAAGTCCCGTGTCATGGAAGGCTTTTGCAAGATAAAGATCCCTCACTGCTCAATGGCCCTGAGTGCCCTTCACCGGTATATAGTGACATTTCTAAATGAGTGAAAAATTCTCAAATGGGATGTAAAACAACATACAATCAATCCAGCCATGGTGTAACTGTGTATGTGTATAAATGTTTATGCTTAAAGCCAATAAAAAAAAATTTAATGTGAATTTATTTTTGATAAGATTCTTAATTTGTTTTGAAAGTGTGTGATTTGTTTTCCTGTAAGTGCATATCAACATAGATTGTAGCTTTGGGAAAAAGACTGGAATTCTTCAAAGGATTTTAGAAATTACACATATGATTCACTCAGGTGGCTCATTGCTATAGGTTTTCATTTTACCAGCTTACATTATTTTTTGTTCATGAGATATATTAACTTTTGAACATTTTCTGTTTCATAATACATATTTTTCATGCATTAATATAAAGCACACAGAAATTGGCTATTTAAGGAAACTTTCTACTGCCCTAACCATAGGCTGAAGCTTGAACTCTTGACCTGCAGATTATGTCTCTTAATTAGCAGTGTAGGAACACTGCACAGATTGCTTGACTATCTAAGCAAAGGCAAAGATATTGCTTGTATTGCCAGTGGAATTCTGGCAGCTCCACCCCATATTATGTTTTTTTAGGTCACCTGAGTAAAATCAGGTGACCTATTGCTATCCGTTTTCGTCCGTCGCCATTCATCGTTTGTCGTTCGTCGTGTGTTTACATTTGAAGATTTTCAGCTTCTTCTCTTAAACCGCTGAACCAATTTCAACTAATTTTGCCACATAGCATCTATAGGTGAAGGGGAACAAAAATTGTGAATTTCATGGTCCCTCTCCCCCCCCCCCCCCCCCCCCCCCCCCCCCCCGGGCCTGGGGGATGGGGCCAAAACCTCTTAAATTAGTCCAATCTTTAAAAATATTCTTCTTTACTCCTGGACATCAAGCAGTCAGACTGTTGGTATAATTGTAATCAGCATTGAGTCTTCTACCAAAATTGTGAAATTCATGGCTCCAGGGTCGGGGGGGTTCTAGTGCTAGAGCGGGGCTAAATAGATTATATAGTGAAAATGCATTATTTCTTTGAAGTTCTTCTTTTCTGCTCCTGGGCATTAAATAACATAACCAAGTGCATAGTTAAGTTGGATATGGCTGCCTCTTCCAAAATTGTGAATTTCATGGCCCCAGGGTCAGGGGTTCTAGTGCTAGGGCGGGGCTATATAGATTATATAGTGAAAATGCATAAATTCTTTGAAATTCTTCCTCTCTGCTCATGGGCATTAAATAAACTAACCAAGTGCATACTTATTTTGAATAAGACTTGTTGATTGTTCCACTTTATTGATAACATTATAATTTTTCAGATTGCTCGCGTGATTTTCTGCCTCTTTATGCCAAAGGATGTGGCCCTCTATGAGGAGCAGATGCAGGCTTATTTCCCAGTGGCTGAGTCAGCTTGTACAGGTAGGCTCTCTTCTGTTTTGGTACACACAGGTACTGTGATGTATGCACATCTAGTTATTGAAGGAAATTTTACCCTGAGTTATGATGAATGTGGCTGAAGCAATCTTATCCAGGGTTTAACTTTGTAAAGAGAACCATTTGCATCTGGAGCTCACTCTTGGCAAAAAGATTGTTTAAGTTCTTAGGATGATTCGTAAACTTAACTGAGGTCATTCTGGCAGGTTAGTTCTTAGAAACTTGGCCAAGTACTAGTAATAACTTTGTAATGGATTTTCATTGGAACCTCATACTTGGTACTAAAATTGTTTATGACCTGAGGGTGTGTTGTAACCTTTACCTAAGTCATGCTGGCAAGTTCAGGGTCACTGGTAGAAAAAGTGTAAAATTCTAGTCTAGGCAGTCAGTTTGTAATGGAGAATCATTTCTCCCTACCCCGTTCTGATTGCACCCTGCTAGACAACAGTTCCATTAGGAATATACAGTTGATACTGTCCTGACAATATTGACATGTTTGTAACTATATATGTAATAATTTGTGTGTTAATTTAAATATAGATCACAAAAGAGACATAAAAATGGACAATTCTGAGGCTAAGAAAGTGAATGAAAAGAAAAAAGATCATGAAAAGGAGGAAAAAATGGACACAGAGGGAGAAAATAAAAAAGTTGACGCGTCTGTGGAAGAAAAGATGGAAACTGAAGGAAAAGAGGAGGAAATCAGGGATGATACGGAGTTGATGAAGAATACCAAAGATAAAACACCCAGACATATAGAGGAGAAAATGAACATATCTGAAGATAATAAAAGTACTAGTGACAAATCACCCAGACATACAGAGGAGAAAATGAACATATCTGAAGATAATAAAAGTACTAGTGACAAAACACCCAGACATACAGAGGAGAAAATGAACATATCTGAAGATAATAAAAGTACTAGTGACAAAACACCCAGACATACAGAGGAGAAAATGAACATTTCTGAAGATAATAAAAGTACTAGTGACAAAGGTGATTCTGTTGATAACGGCGGTCAAGTTAAAGAAAAAAGTGGACAGAATAAACACAAAATGACAGAAAAGGGTCCAGATGAAAAAAAAGCGTTAAAGACAAAAAAACAGACCCACTGTTGAATCAATTAAGACCGCAAAGGCTGGAAAATAGGATGATGAAAAGAAAAGTCAATATTATAAGAAAGATAACACAGGGAGTTTTAAAAAGTTACAGAGCAGGCCTATATTTTGAGGAAATCTTTGATATCCGAGTTAGTGATTAACTAGTAGACATGACAAGTTGCTGATTTTTTTTTACTACAAGATTTTATTTGATTTTATATATGCAATAAATTTCATCAAGATTAATGATCAAGTGTTCTGTTTACATTTTTGGCTCTACCAGTCAGAGACAAAAAGAGCTTATGCAATATTTTTTAAAAATGCTTGTCTAGCTGTCTGTTTTTCTATCAATTATTAGCTCACAAAGTTGGGGGGGGTGTATGTGATATCCTGTTTGCCGGGGGTCCCAGATTTCAGTTTTTGGTGCATTTTTTTTTTAATAAAAAAAATTATTATACAATTAATTACCCCTTTTGAGGTCAACATGGTGAAATAAGGACCCGAGACCTGGCCCACGAGGTGACTTGACCGAGGCCGCATAGCGGCCTCGGTCAGGGCAGGTCATCGAGTGTGCCATGTCGAGGCTCCTTATTTCACCATGTTGAACTCAAAAGGGGTAATCAATTGTTTTATTATACTGATATATATTGAAAAGTATGAATCTCTAACCGTTATCAATTCTTTCTTTGATCGGTATTGGGATTCGCTTGTCTCTGTATAGTGAAGTTGTTTACACTGACGTCTGCAAGTCGTGTAAGTTTTTGCATCATGATTTATACTGATTAAAACAATATTTGGTTGATAGCGACATACATTAATTGTTATAACTAACGATTACTTCTCCTCTACAGAGTCAAAATCTAACACAGAATTCTACTCTTTAAAGAGCCGATTCTACATTCCATTGAACTGAATATTGTAACGATATTTTGAAATGAGTAAACCGTTTAAGTAAAGGATAAAATTTTACCGTTTTCTGTAGGGTAATGCAAAACAGACCATGCACAATTTAAAAAAAAAATATTGATTTTCTCGAATAATTATTATTAATTTATGCCTTAACTTCACTCAAAAAGGAATTTTTGATTAAGAGGTCATTATTTAGCGGTCATTAATAATAATGACCGGGTCATTATACCCCACGTGCAATGATTCCTAGGTCATTTTTGCTGTAAACAGTACCATTTGGAGTCATTGTTGTGTTTTCAAGTTTTCTTACCAGCCAATCAAATTCGAGTATTATCAATAGAGGTATAATAAAAATAAATATAAAACAGGGTTCATTCTAAAGTGAATATAGGCTCTATATATGTTGACCAAACCTACTCCTCCTGCAGTGTACATGTAACTCTGTTTGAAATTAATTTTGCTACAAAAAGGTTAAAACAAAGAGCATTCTACTTTTGACTGTTGCATAGTTTCAAGTCCAAGTGCTAATTTTTCTGTCGTTATTTCAAGTCAAAACCAGTAAAGCTACAGTCTCATCAGAGAGGCCACAACATGGAATCAAATTTTAGATCAATGCAAGCTACTGACTGATATCGATGTCCTCATTTAAAGTCATAATTTTGAAAACTCTATGGTTGTTATAATGACGTTAAAATCAATTTTACATTTGGAATTTTAACTGACACATTTATACCTCTGCTTGAAAAGTGGGAGGGTACTTAGTGATCAGGATGTCTGTCCGTCTGCCTGTCCATACGTCCGTCCATCAGTTACAATTTGGGGTACCCATCTCTTTTCCAACCAAGTTTCTGTTCATTTTCTAATCACAGCCATTGCACATACTGAAATGAAATTTGGGTTTCAGATTTGTCATAAGAATATCTAGGTCAATAAGCTCTGTTTTGGGTAAGATTGAGCCTTTTTTGACAGAGTTATGCACCTTGGACTCGGAAAAAGTCCAATTATTTGCAGTTTCCATTCATTTTCTTGGCAGCGGTTGCACAAACTGAAATGAAATTTAATATACCGATTCACAATATGAATATCTATGCCAAGTTTTGTTTTGGGTATGATCAAGCCATATTTGACAGAGTTATGCCCCTTGGACTTAGAAAAATTCAATTTTTGCAGGAGGGGGCATAAGTGTTTAACATAGTCATCTCTTGTTTCTATTATATTTGAGGGTACCCATCTGTTATTTGCATATCCTCCTATATCACTGAATAAAATTTAATGATACTTTCACAGATTCTTTATTATACGTATACATAATGCCATTGTGACGTCCTATTTTACTTTTTGATCTTACACTTATTTGGAGTTTTCCAGAGCAAAACATGGACTTCATCATTACATTTATATGGGAGGTGCTGTGAATCATTTAGTGAGCTTACTGCTCAAAGTACCTCTAGTTTTAGTTTGTGTTAATTTTTAAGAAAGTATAATGAAAGATTTTTTTTTTCAAACTTTATATGCTTATGCATACTGATGAGAGCTATTTTAAAAAACTTTTCTCAAATCTGAACAATAATTATATGACCCTTATAAACAGCTCCGTGTTACTTTAACATTGTGGTTTTCTATATCCCAAAACAGTCTGATGATAAAGAAGATGGGGGGATAAGGCGGGCAGAATGCCTGTATCGTCAGATATATTAAGAAATTACATTTGATATGTAAACTGAGTATTTAAATTTACTTCTCATTATTGAAATTTATGAAATTATGAGGAAAAAAAAAATTTTCTGAGAGAAAATAAATCTTTTAAAAAAAATTTCATTTATAAAAATATTCGATGGTATACGTCACATGGGGATTCGAACCCCAGCAATAAAATACTGAATTATCATACTGCTTTGAAACTAATGCGCTTATAACCACTATGCTACATGGCCCATGATGATTTTGGGCATTTAAATCATGTTTGTGATATGACCCTTGACTTAATGGACTTGAAGAATTTCTCGGAAAGATGCAAATGTTTTGTCATAAAAGTGTACTTTTAAGGTATAGTCCAGGGTCTTCGCTCCATTTTTTTGTAAACCAAAAAATATTTATTTTCTCGCAAACTTTTAGGATTTAATCTTTCAAAAAAAATGAAGCAAAGATCGACCCACTCATATTGAAATTTTTTTTTAAAGTATGAAAAAATGATTGTTTTTGTCTCTTTAAGTCTGTGTAGTGAGATTTTTGTAAATTATAGAGATTTTACATTAAGTATACTATAATATTAGATGAAATGTGACATAAAATTTTGATATAATTTAGATTAAATTTTTCACTTCTTATCTGTTGCGCTATAGGCATTCTGCCCATCTCATCCACCCATCTTTTTTGGTTTAAATATATTAACTCAGAAAATTGGAAAATATCATGAAATTCCTGGTTTCCATTGAAATCCAGTCAAAGTGCCCCCTAATAAAACCGTGTCAAAGATTTTTGTAAAGCGCCCCTTATAGAATTTTACAGTAAAATGATGTTACAAAACCGCCCCCAAATATTGGTCAAAACGCCCCCAAATATTGGTCAAAGTGTCCCCTGATTTTGGTCAAGGCGCCCCCTAATATATTTTTACAAACATGTTAATAAGGAATAAAGCAATGGTCAAGGTGCCCCCTAATATATTTTTCAAAACAAGTTACAGAATAAAACTGTTTTGTATTTATAATATTATCATTGTTTTGCAGTTACCCGAAAAAATTTTTCACAGGGGACATTTTGACTATTTCTTTGGGATCGACTCGAAACGTTTTTTTCCCTGCAAAAATATATTAGGGGGCGCTTTGACCAAAATTTGGGGGCAGTATTTTTTTCTATAAAAATACGTTAGGGGACGCTTTGACCAAAATCATGGGGCGCTTTGACTTAAATCAGGGGACGCTTTGACTAAAATCAGGGGACGCTTTGACCAAAATTTGGGGACGGTATTCTTTTTTTTATGGTTTGACCAAAATATATTCAGGGGACACTTTGACCAGATATTTTTTCTATAAAAATATGTTAGGGGCGCTTTGACCAAAATCAGGGGGCGCTTTGACTAAAATCAGGGGACGCTTTGACTAAAATTAGGGGACGCTGACCGGGACGTTTTGGTTTCCATTTGTCCCGTTTCCATTTGCCCCGGCCCGGGGTTGCTTGTACTCATTTTACCAACACCCATAATATAAACCTTACATACATACATTACTTATTGTTTAACAATGGTTATATTTAGACCTAAATTTGTCAAATATGCATTGAATATGCATTTATGAAGATTATTTTCATTTTTTCCTTAGCCAAAAAAAACGTTATAGTCCCGCATTTTAAAAAAGAAGCCCGCACTAAAGCTTCCTAAGTTTCAAGATGGACGACTGTACGCTAGAAAAACTTGTCATTAAACCAGGCAAGTTATCGCCAAGTTTTAACAAGAACCACCTCGAGTACGAAGTAACAGTGCCAAGCAATGTAACAAAAATCAATATTGATCCATTGGCAAGTGACTCCGGTGCATCATACTGTATATTCGTAAGTTAAAATAAATTAATTGAATATCGGACTACCCGAAGTCTTTGCGTGCTAAAGCATACCGAGAATGCGGAGTTTGCATCCGTGCAACCCGAACATATATCCAGATATTCATTCAATAATCATTCTCTTTCATAATTTTGCTGTACCACTTCTTTTTTTTTTTAAATCAAATGAATGGTGTTATGGAGTGCCTGCCCCAGACACAGTACGTTCAGTAGCTAGCGTTTTTAGCTGCAGAACTGTAGCTCTCTGCTTGAGAAAATTCAGACAGATAAACCAGAGACCTACAGATCCATGCATTGTAAAAACCTTCGATATACGAAGTAATTTTTTGTCGCTCGCTTCAGGCCAATTAAGGTATTATTTCTTGTAGTTTATGCTTTCCTAATCGCTCCTAGAATGGTATACCCGATAATTTTAAAGTCATTATATTTTAATCCAATTATTGATACTTTATTTACCTTTCAACGGTCCGAAACAGTCCTATATGGTTTTGGAATGTCAGTTTAAAAGATTCCCATTTCTATTTCCACATCCACAAACGGCCCTTCTTGAACCGTTAAAAGGTAATTGGTGAATAATAGTTGACTTTCACATTTACAAAAGTTATTCCCCTTTGCGAGGTCAATCCGGGGTCAACAGGCACTGTTTTCCCTCTATAACCTTACCACTTTATGGGTCAGTATCTTTGAAATAAAATCTGTATTAGTATGTTCATTATGTTTTTCATGTTGCTCCATACTCTTACAATACAGGTACAGATCAAAATCTTCCGATAATGTTTGAAGATTAAAAATATTATCAGGTAACTTAAAAGGGATCAAGTGGGAAAAATGAGCGTTACGCCAACAATGGGAGATAACTCTTAGGAATGTGAAATTTGTCTATATGGATTAGGGGTTAACTGTATGGTTAATATTATATGTACATTTATTATATATGATATGATAGTGAGTAGCTGCAGAACTGTAGCATTATGGTTTTTATATATAAGTCTTTGACCATAACGCTATACAGATCCTGTAATGCAAAAAATGTGCAATTTACGGCGCAAGATTTTTTTGCACACAGTTCGGAAGAATTTCTCCACTTTCCAATATTTTTAAATCATCTACCTTTTCCTCCATAATTCTAGACACATTTTTAAATAAATATATATTCTATACACCTCAGAACCCTTTATAGTTGTCTCTATGAGCGTTAAACTCGCTTGTTTTAGAATTTTCTGCAATCCCTCAGATAATCATATCAAGCCAATTTATCGTCTGTAGAGGTGACTATAAAAGGTTGAGAGGGACAAAATATACAAATTAGTTTAAGAATGTGTCTGGAATTAAGGGTGAAAGATAGATGATTCACCAAAGTTGAAAAGTGGAGAAATTCTCCCAAACTGCGCAAAAAATCTTGCGCCGTAAATTGCACATTTTGTGCATTACAGGATCTGTAGCGTTATGGTCAAAGACCAATACATAAAAACCATAATGCTACAGTTATGCAGCTAGATAGTGAGGGAAATATGAATACTTATTCAGGCAAGAAAAATTATATTGAAGCCCGAGGGGAATGTGATATTTCTTGGCTGAATAAGTATTCATGTTTCCCAAACATTCATGCAATGAATTGTTTATTATACCGAAACAAGCGAAAACTTTGAAATAAAAATAAACTTTCAAATTTGGCAGAGCTCTCAAATTCACTTTCATTTTTAACGTAAAAATTCCTGAAACCTTTTGACGCATTTTCTATTCAGCAGTTTTGTGATGTAAACTAGTCTACTGTGACGTTGAATACTCTTGGGAGTTTTCTTTCAACGAACGATAACTATATTGCGGGAAAATACACTAGGTATCCGAAGAGGTGGAATATGATGAAAAGCATGCCAACGACCGGGAAATATGAAGTTTTATGGCCCAATCATGTGAAAATCTAGAACCAATCAGATAACGTGTTGTGTAGAATAATTTTAATGAGGTATGATAATATCAGATATCATTTATAAAGCTTGGGAAAACATAATTGAATATTAGCCCCTTCATGATAACTGAAAAGTTTTTGTTGACAGAGAATTAAATGGCATATATTAAACAATTACTTTTACGTCATATTTCACCAAACGATATCATTTTGCCCTGCAAAAGAGCAGTACGTACCGCAGTTACAGTGAAACGGTCTATTAAAAAAATACCTGGAGTGAGCGACAAAAAAATGGCGGCGTAAATCGAAGGTTTTTACAACGCATGGATCTGTAGCTCTCTGTTTGATCTGATGGAATTTTCTCCAGCAGAGAGCTACAGTTCTGCAGCAATAGAATTTTTTTTTCAACATGCAGAACAAACTTTGTCCGTAGTCCTTAAATATAATTGATAGAGATCCATAGAATGGTCTAACTAGAAATTTAAACTTGTGATCCTTTCAAAATTAATATGCTGACAGCATAAGGGCTATCACAGACACCTTTTCAGTGTGATTATAAACTGTATTTGACCTGTCTCTTCAAACTACATGTGACATTTGGTACATTTAACCACTCTTAAGTGTAAGGTAAGGTAAGTAAGTTGCATTATCAAACCAAAGCCTCAACAAAGCTGACTTTAATGCATATCATTTTTTGCTCAAATGAGCTGAAAGCTCAGATGAACTTTTCTGATCACATTTTGTCCGTGGTCCATCTGTCTGTCTAGGTGTCCATCCATCTGTAAACTTTTTTACATGTTTGACTTCTTCTTCAGAACCACTTGGCCAATTTGAACCAAACTTGCCACAAAGCATCCTTGGGTGAAGAGGATTCAAGTTTTTTTTCAAATTAAGGGCCACTCTCATTCAAGGGAAGATAAGTCAGAAATAGTGAAAATTTGGTGGCATATGTTTTTAAAATCTTTTTTCAAGAGCAACTATATATGCCAGGAAAGATGATCGAAACTTATAGGGAAACATTTTCAGGTAGTGCAGATTCAATTAAGTTTAATAAAATCATGACCACCAGTGGGTAGGGGAAGGGGGCACAAGGGATGATCAAAGTTTTACATAGGAATATTAAGGAAAAATTAATATTTAAAGATCTTCTCAAGAACAGCAAAGCCATGATTGGTCACATTTATATGAAAGCATTCTCAAGAAGTGAAGATTTCAGTTTGTTCAAACCAGGACCCCTGGGGAAGGGCGGGGCCATAAGGGACGATCAAAGTTTCATATAAATATATATCATTGTATATATATATATATATATATATATATATATATATATATATATATATATATATATATATATATATATATATATATATATATATAGGAAATATTTTTAAAAATCTTCCTCTGAAGAACAGCATAGTCCATGCTCAGTCATATTTATATGAAAGCATCCTCTGGAAGTGTAGATTCAAGTTTGTTCAAATTGTAGCCCCCTCCCCTCTAAAGGTAGGTTAGCATCACTTATGGATTTAAACTTTTCAATACTGAGCTGATTAGTTCTTTTCTAGCCACATTGCTCAGGTGAGTGATGTGGCCCATGGACCTTTTTATGTACTATTTATCTACAGTATATCCATTAAATCATGGCCATGCAATTTATTTTCTGTTGAACATATGTTGTTATTCTAGCTAGAATGTAGCTCATCAAAGTGATCGATGCATTCTGGGTCCAGAGTTACTGTGGGAAAAAATTCTATTGAATGAATTGAACTTCAAAGTGCAGTAGTCCAAATTTTCTTTTCACCCAGGCATATTTGTTTGAGCTCACAGTGATGAGGGGTGATTTGCGCCACTCACTGGGCTCGCTATTAATAGAATTTCCAGAACATTTGGCCTATTGCATTTAAGTGTAATATTAAGTAAAATCCTAAAAAGTAAATTTATTATATCATGTAATGTAATCATGTAATGGAAAGAAAAGTTTTTTAACAAGATTTTGCATAATTATGTTCATATTCCTTGTTTGATCATCTGTATTTTAATTTACAATAAATTAGGGAGGAGATGGGGGCAAGGATGTCCCCCTCAAAGAAGGTGCAGTGACAGATATAAAGATTGAGGTGACTTCTGAAGATGGGACAATAAAACATTATTTCATACACGCAAAGAGGTTGTCAGCCAAAGATGCTTTCCTCAGTGATCTGCAGTTATCAGTGGGAAATATCAGTCCTGAGTTTAATCCAGACGTCCTCAGTTATTCCTGTAAGTACATCTCTAGTAAACAATCTCAGTAGGTATTTTAAATCTGAAAAGAATATTACAAGCGCTACAAGTGTGGTATAGGCTGTGATAGCTATGACAAAGATCAGTACCAAATTAAACATGTATCAGTAACCAAAGCGATACTATAATCTTATTGGTAGTTTATTAAAAAGTTCATGTAAAATTAGAACCAAATTCCTCACGATCTACTGGTAATTATATAAAGGTACATATTATGTTTTGCATAAATATTATTTGGCATGAATTGCTTTATTTAAAAATTTAATAGTGTAGATTTTATTTAACACAGTGCATATCTGAAATTGCTAGGTATATCTATTTATGTTAACACAGTAAGTTCATAAATGTAATTGAAATAGTGGATGCTGCTTGATCTCTGCGAAAAGCAATTGTATTATAAATACATATTATTTGAGACACATTCCTTCATTATCTATCACATTCTCAGAGTAGGTAAATAGACAAACTTTTTTATGTTCATATGTTTATTCTACTTTAAGGTCTTCTTCCTTGTAATGTTGCTGAAGTTGTACTTAAACCAGTGGCCCCCGATACTAAAAACGTTGTGCTTGTTTGCGGGGGAAAACCAGGCACTCCAACTGCACTGAATGTTGGTGAAACAAATTGTTCTGTAGAGGTGACATCAGCTGATGGCTCAAACAAAAAGGCAAGAATTTCTGGAATTGTTTCACAGAAATCAATAAGGTTCCTATCATTCACCACTGCTTTGAGAACTTTAAAATGAATGAATTGGGTTCAATCAATTAAGGAGTCTGAGAACAGAATTAGTAATGGGTGAGCTTGATTTGTCTACACAGGACACAAAGTTGACACTCTTTCAGTTTAGTCTGTCCCGTTGTGTGTGACATAATTTGCATTGGGATCAATGTCAACTGCAGCCTTATGCCCTGTTCTGCTATGCTCATGTTTATAATATCCTTGCTTTATATTTTTGGTCAGTGGCTTATTTTACATTTTTGCTGAAAGTGCTCAATATACACATTTTTAATTTCACAAATCCTGTTTGGACCATTAGAAAACCTTGGGAATTGAAAGTCTCTTTTCTTAATATTGATGTTTGAAAGGGACATTGAGACTTAGTCATTTAATTGGTATTAGTATTAATGGTAATTGGCTGGACCATTTTATGGATACAGTGAACCTAGATCTCTAAGTTATATATATAAAGTGTAAATTATCTACAGTAGCTAGAAGTACTTTGGTGTAGACAAATAATAGCATGCCCTATATGTTTTGATCAAATCATCAAACAGGAATTTTTAATCTTCAACCTAAGCTACTTTTTTAAGCATACAGAAGATTAAAGAATTTTTAGCTGCTTCTTGTCAAGTTCTTTGCTTTCATGTTCAACTTTCTTTAACATTTTAGTTCATTTGAATCAGAGGCTTAAGTGAGCTTTTCTGATCAAAATTTGAACTTTGTCAATAATGTTGTTGGTGTTGTCCTAAACTTTTCAAGTTCTCAAGAACCAGTTGTCAGTGAAAGCATATTGGGTGAAGGTCCAAACTAAAGAGGAAGAGCCATCTTATGCATAAAATGGCCCTGTACTTATATCAATAAATTAACTATCACACTCTTTCCATTTTAATATATCAAAATAAAGTAGACACTTAGTGCTTTCATGTTCTATAATGAAATTTTGTTTTGAGAATCCAAATATTTGAAAACAGGCTTTGAGAAATCGCAATATTCTTGAAATTTGCAGAAAATATGCGTATTTGACTATATTCAACAAAGAATTAAAATATGAGCACAGCCCACGATCCAAAAATCAAAACATGTTTTTTGATCTTCAGAAATAGACCTTTCATTATGTATTGGCATATTTTGGATCAGAGGTTGTGCTCTATATGAAATATTGAAAAAACGCTTCAACTTTAGGTCATTTTCAAGGGAATTTACAGGATATGAGGAGAATGACGTATTTTATGACGTCATAATGCATTGACTAAATGTGAAATTACGTCACAATTAATAGATATGTGGTCACCAACAGTCCAAGTAATAAATACTGCATTTGCAACCTAAACTTAGCGGTTTTGAACTTTCAGAAATTCTCAGGGCCAATTAAAGCCCAAAGTGGCTCTACCTCTTTGTTCAGCTGAAGAGCCATGCTTTCTTTCAAGGGAAGATAGTTAAGAATTACTTATTTTTAGTGAAAATTTAATGCTGTTTTTCAAAATCTTAAGAACCACTTAGCAAGAAGAGATGAAACATATGATAATATCATTTCCTATTGTAGATTAAAAAAATTGTTAAAATCAAAACCTCTTGGGGTAGGGTAGGGCCGCAGTAGTTAATAAAAGAGTTATATAGAAATATATTGCAATAAATCTTTAAATTCTTCCTCTCAAGAACAGTAAACAGTAAATCAAAATGGGGGGGGGGGGGTGTCAGTCATGGGAAAACAAATGGAAAAAAATCTGCTGAAGAAGAACAGTAGGGTCTTAAGTAGTAAATAAGGAGAGCATGTACTCATAGGCCTCTTGTTTGAATGTTGACAGAAAGATAACTATAGTCTTGCTATCAATTTAGACTTACATCGTGGATGTGATCAGAAAACAGATTCCCCGATTTGTGAAGTTGTTGGATGAAAAGCTGGCTAAAGAATTTGAATGTCCATTTACTCTGAGTGTTCTTTATCGTCCAATCACCATAAGAGGAAGTAATCCGAAGAACACATACTCTGCTCCAAATATTGATGAGAAAACACGCAAGTCTAAAATTGACCCATTGAGTGGGATGCCATTAGGAAAGGACTGGAGAATTGTGGATTATGAATTGGATAAAAAGATTGCAGTTGCAATGGCTACAATTCCACTTACGAATAAAAGTAAGAATTTTGTGTAAAAATTAAAAATAAGTGTTGAAGATTTATTCAAATAGTAGTACATACATGTAGTACTTTATTATACCAAACTGAAATAGATATTGTTATACATTACTGTAGATTCCTAATTATATGCGAGGAATTAATTATCGCATAATTTCGCGAGAAGCATCAACCACGAAATAAAAATACTCGCTTTTATTTTTAAGGTGCTGAAATCCATGAAAATTCTCTTGATCAATCTTCCATTCGCGAATAATTATTCTTGCAATTTGACGTTGAAGAGCCATCTCGCGATAATAAGTACTCACGAAAAATAAGGAATCTACATTATTATACATTATTGGTATAATGGCCAGTTATGAACTTGCAATTTTTTTTTTACATTTCATAGAGATGTTGGATCCAGCTAAGTTTTCAGAGCTGGCAGCAGAAATTGAAAAGTGCAACATTGCTCCTCCAGTGGAAGTAAGTTGATGTTACCTTAAACATTAAAGTAATAAAGACAATGCAAGGACAAAAGTACAAACTGTAGACAAACAAATCTCACAGTACATTAAATTTTACTAGGCAAAGTAGTCCCCATACTATCAAACTAGCTGTAGATTTGCAACCATTCTGCAAGTTTGCAGGGAATGAAATTGTGGACAGGATGAAAACTTGCTGTGTTTGCAGATGATTGCTGCTCTCTGCAGTCTTTTAGTGAAATTGCAGAAAATGCTCCATCAGTTTGCAGGGAATTGGAAGGGACTTATCAAAGCATAGCTTGTAGGAATTAAAATGCATTCAAATCTGTTGTTTGCATCCAGTTTGCAAGAAACATATAACATGCATTTTACAGGTTTTATTTTTTATTTTAATTGACTAGTTCATTTTGCATGTATAAGGTTTGTTTGCTGTGAGCTTAAAACTTTAAAAACTTGAAACATACTTGTTATGTAACACTTGCTGCAGTTAAAAACAAAATTTGATCAATACAGCGTGTGTGTGCAAAATGTAGATTCTCTTAATTGTAATTTACAGCAATCTGCAGCAAATATTTATGAAAAAAAAATTTCCAAAGGGAATTAACACATAATTGCAATTTATTTTTTTAATGCAGAAATAAAAAAAAATAAAATGAAAAAATAAAAAAAATTGTTACAATGGAATTACAATGAAGGTTTAGCATAGGTATACATGTAGTTTAATACAGTTATGAATTTTCCCCCTATTATTATTGTTTCTATGGACAATATGATCATGCAATGGATTTAAGTATATGAGTATCATACATGTATATCCATTGATCTGTGATTCCTTTGTGTTTTTGCAGGACGTCACTGACAAATTCAAAAGTGTAACAGCTCCTCTGAACCATTCTGTACAGGTTAGTATTGTGTACAATTCTGGTCTGATGGGGAATCCACACATGATCAAAGATGATCAATGATTAAACCAAAGATTAAACTGATTTCAACCAGTTTTGTTGTAGAATTTCTATGTGATAGGGAACAAATATTCGAATTTTATGGTCCCTGCCTCCTGGCGTTGGGGCTCAGATTATCAAAATTAGTGTTATCTTTATAAAAATTTGTTACTCATCATAACATCAAGCAGTCAAACTCTTTGCTTGATTGTAATAATTAAGCATTGAGACTGGCCTCTATCAAAATTGTGAAATTGATGGCCCGGCCAGGTGAAGGGGGTCATTTTCAAAAAATTCCATTTTTTGAATGACATATTTTTGAAAAATGAAAGTGGGATTTTTTCATCTTTATTTGAATAATATAGTAATAAACTACTAAAATCCATGATCATAAAAGAAAATATCTTTTAAAAAATAGTGACATTTTATCTGAGTCATTTAAATTTTAATGTCCTTCCTGTTACTTTCATAAAAAGAGCTGTAAAACTTTATTTCAAAATTTTCCGAATAATCTTTTGTATATCTCAAAAAATAAAAAAAATACAAAGCAGATGTTTGACAATCTAATATATAGGTTTAAAAGCATGCATGATTATAAGCCTTATCGGAATGTTTATATGGTGAAAAAAACCTTGTATATTATTTTTGTGATTAGAATCAGTTACAGAAAGTATTCAAACAGGTGCTCTGCCAAAGCAATTTAAACTAGGAAAATATATTGTGGCCCAAAACAGACCAAACAGTGTAACAGGATGGGGAAATCTACATTTTAAATAAAAATTGACTTTTTTAAAACTTTATTGGTTAGGAAAAGAGAAATAAATGTAGAATAAAAACATGATTTTGTCAAATCTGGCAAATTTGACAATAAAAGTTATACATTGTAAAGAATATTTATATATATAAAGTCTTTGGAAATTTTTCATAATTTTAGGAAAAACAAATGATAAAACTTAAATCTCCTGTTACAATTTCTGTCCATTCTGTTCTCTTGAAGCCTAACATATTTCTGAAGTTTTTTAACATGGTTATTAAACTTATATTAAGAACAATAAAAGTAATTGGCAAAATAAGTGTGTATAATTATGATAAGTAATTAACATCTTTTTGAAGTAAGATATCCAAATATGAAACAGACTCTGTGCTATCTTTTATCTCAAGCTCACCAGGATATATAGTATCAACATAAGAATGGAAATTACCATTGTTGATTAACAATATGTCATCAATACATCTAAATGTCCAGTTGAAGGCCACAGCAAGTGATATTTTCTTAACATTTTCTAGGAAAGTGAGATAACTGGTAACAGGAATGACAAACTGGAGGGACATGTCACTTCCTGAATGTTAAATGCACAATACTAGTATTTAGTGGGCGGCATAAGTAAAACAATCATATTAAATTAATCTGCATAAGGTTTTGCACAAATTCATTTAGATAAGCACGTTATAAAATTTTTGTTTCTGTTAAATATGAATACACAGAGCTGTATGGTATATTGAAAAAACTTTCACTCTAAAAAATGTTTTTCTATTTTTCTGATCAAAAGACAAAAAAGTAGACTTTTTTTAACAAAATAAGTGTGTATAAATGATAAGGGTGCAATTGGTACCCAACATAAGGGAAATTACCATTGTTGATTGACAATATGTCATCAATACATCTAAATGTCCATTGTGCATAAGGTTTTGCACAAACCTGGGGTGCCCCCCCAAAAATGTTCTTTTCTGTCCCTGGGTATTTAGCAGACAAGCTTATTGCAATGTTATGGTGAGGCTAAGGATCTTCTTTCAAGAAGACTGACATTTTAAAACACCATGTTTTGTTGTGACATATTCAAAAGAAAAAAGTTCAATTGTATTCATCTCAAAAATACACTACCCTCCAAAAATAAGTATCAACCTATCAAAAGGGGCAATTTCCCAATTTTCTTACTTGGCCATTTCCTAACTGGGAAATCACTAATTTTTGTGGGGTGTTAATTTTTCTTCTTTTTTTTTTTTCTCGAGGTAGTTCACATTATGGAAAAACATTCATTATTTTCAAAATCCTCTTTTTCTGATACATGTACCTCTTACTCATACAATTAATTTTGCTTATGATTTAAATTTTAGGTCAGAAAATGGGAGAAAAACTTGCAACAGATTTTTGATGAAACTGATGTTACTGAAATGTGTAAAAATGCAGACTCCTTTTTAAGCAAATATTTTGAGTCTCTACCAAAATCAGGTATGCCCTTACTACCTAGAAATTTTTGCAAAAATTCAATATAGCTGCAGATCTGTAGCTCTCTGGTCTGAAAAAATAGGATAGACGTCCAGAAACTACAGTGCCACCCACAGAAAAAATTGTACATGTATATTGATTGTGCACAAAAAAGTGCTGTTTATTTATTTCTAAGTGTATATAAAAAAAAAAATAATATTAACAGTGTCTTGCCACCCAAGATGGCAGTATAAATAGTCCAAATTTTCCATGGTCACAATTTCAGGCCCAGACGTGCTATTTACATCAGTTTTGGGAAATGTTTTATTGTGGGAATAGTGAAAAACTATGTTTGGAACAAATGGTTAGTAATATTTTGAGATGGCAGCTTAAATATATGCAAAAATAAATTGAGAAACAGTGCACTTTTTGTGCACAATAAATAAATTATACACTTTTTTCAGTGGGTGGCACTCTAGCTCTCTCAGGTCATCCATAGCAGTTTATTTTTTCAGACCAGCGAGCTACAGATCTACATGCAGCTAGCATTCAATGATGGTTTTTAGCAAGGGTGTTGAAATTGCTAAAATCAAATATTGCTAACAGTTTCTTTGCCCAAATGAGCCAAGTTACTGTTATCTTTCAAGGTATTACTAAATTGCTTAAGGTTAAATACTGATTTTAAAAGAAAAATTGCTAAATTTGCATGTAGTTAAAAATTCCATTTAAAAAGGTATTACGGTACATTTTTTATGAAACTGAAGAACTTGCCTCAGAGAAAATCATACAAAACTGTCCACAAACTCTTCTTAGCTAAATAATTATAATAAAGAGACAAAAATACTTGACATATACATGTATGTTCATTAAGTATTACTTGGTAATGAAGCAAGTGGAAACTTATTAATTAAATCTGTTACAGGACATTCTATGCAGATATTTGTTTTTAAAAAAGTAAGTAGAAACTTTAAATATTCATTCAATATTTTATAGGACAGTCTATGCAGTGGGCTCATGGAGAAACACCATTAGATTTTTTGGATAATGCTGCCTATAATTTTGCCAGTGCCATTAAATTCAAACCAAAAGATGCAGCCCTGCACTTGAAGCTTGGGCAAGTGCTTGAAGAAAGATATTATGCTGAAGATTTATTTGGTCTCAAAAAAGAGGTAGATATGTTACATACATTTCATTTTAACTGTATGAATGGTATTGACTGAGTCGCAGATTCTTTGTTCCACTGTTTCATTTCGTGTGAATTTAGTATGAATATGCATTATTGTTGAGAAAATTTATATAAATGAAAAGATTCAGTTTAATTGGAGAATGAAGACTGACCCAAGCTTATGTTAACTTATTTATTTTATTTTGAAATAGATATAAGAAGTTTGTCACACATTCAAAGTTCCATAACAAAGTACTTTAGTTTATCCTGTTTGAATTATTTCAATCTCTGTGATGTTACTCCCAAGTCAAGGTGTATAATAAATACCTTTCTTTGTTCACTTTTTTTGACAAAGGAGGGTGGGGAGTCCTTGCCATCCTTCAACTTTGAAGCCAAAGAGAGTTCAAAAGAGGAGGAGTGTGCAGCCATTTGTAAATTACGCGGGGTGGACAGTGCTTCTGCCCCGATAGCTCTACAACTGAAGGCCATTGATGAGGAATATCATCATCTTCTGAACAATAACCAGAGTGGCAAGGCAGACCATGTTATGGGTTTATTTGTGTGGAAATCAAAGCAGGCCTCTCAGGTAATTCATTAGTGCTGTTTTGAGGCCAATTCTATAAGATTAAGGTACACAAGGAGTTAAAAAACCAGAAGAATGCATGGAATAGTGTACTTTAAGGGTTTCTAAATCATCATATTGAACAAAAACAAGAGGTCCAGGGGCCTCAATGTATCAAGTGACCACTTGAGCCTGCCTGAAACTCAGGTCTGGACTTATTCTGACTAAACTGGTTCAATTTGATATATATATATAAATCCTCTAAAGAACCACTGGGCTAGAAAAGATGATTGACTTGTGTGAAAGCTCCATTACATACTGTAGATTTAAGACTGTTCAGATCCCCCAATTTACTCCAGGGGGTAGGGTGGAGCAGTAAATTCAAATGTTACATATATGTATGAGAGGTTGTGTGAATGTAAGTGTTTTCACTGAAAGTTGGGGATTTTAGTTTGAGTCCTGTCGTTCTGTCTGTGTGTAACATTTTTTCCCATACAACACCTCTAAATCTTTTTAACACTTTTCAATGAAATTTCTTATGACAACTCGCTATTACCTAACAAGATTAAAAGGTCAATGGTCCTGGACACCAATTCATATATTCTGCTTGTGTGTTATGCTTCTGCAATAAAATTCATATGAAAACACCCTTAAAAAGATCCTATTGCTTTTGAGATGAAAAGTTCAAAGGTCAAGATCAGAAATTCATATCTTCTGTCTAAGTTTTGCAAATTACGACATTTACTATGCAGGAAGGAATGGCTGCCCAGAAAGCGCAGGATGAGGAGTCTTCATTGGGACAAGCCTACCTAAAATACATGGATGCACTGACCTTAGATGAATCCAAGGCCATCTACAACTTTCATGTGGGACGTATGCTTGTGATACAGGGGAACTTTGACGATGCTGTGAAAAGACTGGAAGTGACGCTGAACTGGAACCCTAAACATCAGTTTGCCAAGTAATATAGAAATGTATAACTCTTCCTTGATTTCATATCCTTACTTTTCAATTCAAGAACAAATAAGAAAATTTTACTTAAATTCTTTCACAATGATTTTGTTTGCAATTGATGTGCTGAACATTAAATTAATATTATAATAAAAGATACAAAGGATGAACTAGATAAGATATTTAGTAAGATATATAGTTTGGTAAATATTCTTTTATAATATCAAGTTATGGTAGTTATTTGATGCTGTAATTATTATGAACATAATACAAATCATTTCTAATCCAAATAACATTTATAATTTCTTACTAGGTTCTATTTGGGACTGGCACTTGCTTTGCAGAAAAATGGACCTGGTGCCAGATCTAAAGAAACAATCCTCTATCTGCTGGAGGCCATGGAAACGCTCCTGACACAACATACAAAGGCAGCCATGACCTCAGATGACCCCAGGTAATATGTGCTCAGTTTCTGTTTGATTGGTAGGATGAATTGAAAGTAAAATAAAATGTACAATCCAGTCACTCTCTGTAAAATTCTGGAACTTAAAATATCAGCTGTTTTTATAAATTGTGTTCAATGACATTTATTAAATGTAGAAATTTTAGAGAAGATTATAAGATTCCTACTATCCTCATATTAACTCATACAATGTAGAGTAAATAAATGGAAGGAGTCATTAAACAGACTTCAAACAAAGAAAGGACATATTAAATATTTGAAGATGGGGTCGTTTGCCATTTTTTAAAATTGTCCAATACAGCCGAAATCCTAGTTTTCCTTCAATTTGCATGGTTGATTTTTACAGTTAGCAAATTGGCTTTTGAACTGTATGGGAAAACTGACACTAATGAAAGCAGCATGCTCTTTAAATTGTCCTCTCAGAAATTTGGCACATTAAATTTTTCATTTCTTTGGTGTAACTGTTCCATAGTTTCCAACAGTTTTATATTTTGAAGAACTAAATAAGAGAGCATGTTTAATTAATGTAGAATCTTGACTGATTTTCATTGCAGAGATATACCACCTGTACTTCATTCAGACAATTTGTTACGATCATCAAATGTTCATCTCCTGCGAGGAATTGTCAATGTAGGAAAGCTGTTACAGAGGAATACCGATGTCACAGACTGCATGTCACCAGAACACATATTTCATACGTAAGACACCAAACTCATTAATTCACTTTAAAAAAGGAACCAAGATTTTTGTTTGAAAGTATTAAGAAATATGGTAACATTTCCTATCCATCTAATCCCACTCAAATGAGAATATTTTTGCTCTATAAAGTAAGTGGCTATAGAGCAAAGTTATTTGAATTTTGGGGAATTGTTTAAGGAAAGTAAAATAATTAGATTCTCTGATATTAATTGAATCTCACTTAACACTCATTTAGTTTGTGAGAGATTACCTTTTGCATTTGTAGATGTAAGATTTGTTACTTTTGCTTTTGAATTATAAACATGTAGTAGTCTCTCATGCTTTGTGACTGAGTTTATTGGGTAGTAGGTATCTTGAAAACATTGTCATGTGATGAAAAATGCCTTTCATAAAGAGAACCTGTCATGTTGAGATGAGCTTGTTTATGTTTATTTTGGATGTTTCTATGTCTACCCCAGCTCAGCCCTGCTGGCCTCCCAGGTCCTCCCCTATATAGCACGCGGAGACACCTATAAACAGCTGGAGTGGGTGCTCCTGGAATCCCACTCACATCTACTGGACAGCCTGTTTAAGGACCCTGTGAAGAATGCAGATCTGATAGAACAGCGCTGCCAGAGACTGTCTGCACTCATCATGAAATCCACTCTACCAATGAATGAAGACTTGCTCAATCTCCAAGAACAGGTACGTCAGTGGTCCAGATTTTAAACAGATGTTTTATTTTAGCTTACCTTGACTTCACTCAGGATAAACTTTTCTCTTTACCCTTTCAAAAAATTTTAATTTTATAAGATGTCTATTCCCATTTAGGAATAGAGTAATGGTAATTATTAATTTTGATCAATTACAATCTGCCACACAATTATGAATTTAATCGGTTATCATCCATATTTAGCTCACCTGATAAGGAGGCATCCTCAAGTAGCATAGATTCAAGCTCGTTCAAATTATGTCTCTGATTAGTAGGGTGCATATGCTACATCTTTAAGAATTATTACATCTAGGGGATCAAAGTTTCACTCAGGAATATATTAAGAAAGAAATCAGCAGGGTCATCATGGCTCTGGTGAAGTTTGTGGCCCATGGGCCTCTTGTTCTGATTAAAAGATCTTTAACCAGAATACCTTTTAGATTACTTTAAAATTACATCTGTATAAAGGAATTACATAATATTGTGGTCATTGATTATATTCATACATCATCATCATTATTAATTGATATTCCTTATAGCTATAAAAACACTTGTTTGGGAATATTGTAGATCTTTGTAAATGTTGTATGACTTCTCAGATTTTCTGTATGAGGAGAGGACTTCCTTACTTTTTTGTAGACGTGTCAGAAGCTGGTGAACCTGAATCCCTGCAGTAGTCTATCTCTGTACAGACTGGGGGCCTCACAGTTTGCCAAGTATGAGAACTGTCCCCCCGGGGACACCGCTAACAAAATCCTGAACCAGTCCATGAAGTCTTATCAGGCCTGTATCAGTATGGAAGGAAAACCCGCCGCGGGAGGTCCCCCAGAGGCACTGACAGGTATGGTATGTGGTTAATGGCTCAGTGTCACACCTGACAGGTATGTTGTGTGGTTAATGGTTCATGGTAGTGGTGTAATGGTAGATTGGTAAATCATGATAAATTTGGCTCAATGTCACACCTGACAGGTATGGTGTATGGTATATGTTTCATGATAATGGTGTGAAGTAGACTGGTATTATTAGTTACATAGTCTTTAATGACAGGGTATGGGATGATACCTGGTTAGTAAATTTCATACCTGGCGAGGCGGAGCAGGTATCATCCCATACCCTGTCGCTAAAAGACTATGTAACGAATTTACCCCACCAATGAAACATTTACGTTTTATCTGTAGTTTATAAATGGTTTTCTCTGCTAAATGCTTCATCACACTTACACTGTGCCTATTATGACGTCACGTTTGTGTTTGTGACATAATACATCGACCGGGTATAGATTTACAACTGACCGGGTATAAATAATCCACCGCCTTCACGTGACGGACTTCAACCAATCGTAAGCCAGGGGTAAATCATGATACATTCAGCTCAAAATCACACCTGAAAGGTATGATGTGTGGTTAATGGCTCATAGTAGTGGTTTTATGGTAGACTAGTATATCATGATACATTTTGCTCAATGTCAGACTTGACAGGTATGGTGTGTGGTTTATGGTTCATGGTAGTGGTGTAATGGTAGACTGGTATATCATGATACATTTGGCTCAATGTCACACCTGACAGGTATGATATGTGGTTTATGGTTCATGGTAGTGGTGTAATGGTAGACTGGTATTATTAGTTACATAGTCTTTTAGTGACAGGGTATGGGATGATACCTGGTTAGTAAATTTCATACCTGGCGAGGCAGAGCCGAGTCAGGTATGAAATTTACTAACCAGGTATCATCCCATACCCTGTCACTAAAAGACTATGTAACGAATTTACCCCACCGATGAAACATTTACGTTTTATCTGTAGTTTATAAATGGTTTTCTCTGCTAAATGCTTTATCACGCTTATACTGTGCCTATTATGACGTCACGTTATGTTTGTGACGTAATATATCGACCGGGTATAGATTTACAACTGACCGGGTATAAGAAATCCACCTCCTTCACGTGACAGACTTTAACCAATCGTAAGCCAGTATTTCACGGGAAAATCAACAGAGGTGGGGTAAATCATGATACATTTGGCTCAATGTCAGACTTGACAGGTATGGTGTGTGGTTTATGGTTCATGGTAGTGGTGTAATGGTAGACTGGTGTATCCTGATTCATTTGGCTCAGTGTCACATCTTACAGGAATGGTGTGTGGTTTATGGTTCATGATAATGGTGTGTGGTAGACCGGTACATACCGTGATACATTTGGCTAAATGTCATACCTGACAGGTATGGTGTGTGTTTTATGGTTCATGGTAGTGGTATAATGTTAGACTGGTAAATCGTGATACATTTGGCTCATTGTCACACCTGAGAGGTATGATGTGTGGTTTATGGTACATGGTAATTTTGTAAAGGAATTGAAATGAAGGGGGCAATTAACTTTTAAATAAAAAACATAAGGTTTGGGGAAAAAGTTAGTGTGTGTTTGTTCAAGTTTGTTGGGGGGTGTCCCTGCACTGAGACCATATGCCTAGAGTAAGTCACAGAACATTTTCAGCAAAATATTATACAAAGCATACCAAACAAGATTCAGTTTTTGACATATATATACGTACAAGGCATTATTTTATTTTCCAAAAAAAACAGTATAATTTTTTATGTTTTTGTCAATATTTACTTTAACTAAAAAATATATAAATCATTATTGAATTCAAATTATTGATTTTTTTTAAATGTCAAAATATAATCACTTTGAGTCCTTTTGGGTAAATTGATGCTCCCAAATTTTTGGAATTATTTTTTATAATACAGTGCGTTTACAGAATTATTTTGAAATAGCAAAGCTGTATTTGTCGTACTTTAAGTCAGAATCACCATGATATATGTTTGTTTAATTATAACCCATGGGGTGAAGTTGGAGCTTCAATTTGAGCTGGAAGTTTTTTCCCTGGATTAATATTCTTAAGAACAGCAGGGCCAAGATGACTCAGTGATCATTATAGCTTTTTTGCCTTTTGTTGTTTGATTTAGAACAGCAATGGTGGCAAGATAAAGTAAAAGCAGAGGAAGAGGCCAAAAAGGCAGAAGAAGCAAAGAAAGCTCCGCCACCAGCTGCCAAAGGAGGGGCAGCAAAACCTGCCCCTGCTGCCAGGGGAGGAGGGGCCGCTGGGAGAGGAGCACCTGCCCCTCGAGGGGCACCAGCAGCCCGGGGGAGAGGGGCACCTCCTACACAAGCCAGGGGTGAGAATGCTTTATTGGCTCAAGTGAAATAATTTGGACAATATTTAGTTTGACAACAATTAATCCTTTTGAATCAAGTGCTTGTTGAGGTTTTTTTTAGCAATTTCACATTCTTTTCACGAGATATTGAGTTATTTTTAAACAAATTTGTCACAAACCAAATTTTAGCGAAGGAAATATATTAACTTTGTTCATATGAAAGGCAAATGTTCTTTTTGAAGGGGGAGATAATCAAGAAATTGCACGGATGGATTAGGATTAAAAAAACAACAAAATGTGTTTGTGAAACACTATGCACCTGGTGGAACAAAGTTCTAAAATGCTATTTTTAGCACATAGGTCACAGTCAAGGTCACAAGGTCATTGACCTTGGTGTCATTTGGAAGAACTTAATTAGTGGATTATAAAAATATGAAGTCTCTATCTTCTATGGTTCAAAAGTTATGGCAAAGGTCCAAAAAGCTTTTTTTAAGATATGCTGTTAATCACTTTTTATTCATGAGAACTTTATTTTAGGGTAATTACGTGAGACAGTGTGCTCGAGAAAATTTAATTCTCATGTATAATAGTATTCATTATATATTATAAAAGCAATGACCACAGTTCATGAAAATTTTGTTTCCCTTTTCAAGAGACAATGACTTTCTCGCGAAATAAGGTGTCACAAAAATTTAGTGATCTACAGTAGGTCACAGTCAAGGTCACAAAATCATGGACCTTGGTGTCATTTGAAAGAGTTTATAATTAGTGGAGTATGCATACTAAATATGAAGTCTCTATCTCTCATGGTTCAAAAGTTATGGCGAAGGTTTAAGTTGACAACAGACATACAGACAAACAGACAGGACAAAAACAATATATGCCCCGAATCTATGATCCGGATGCACAAAAATGAAGTTGATTTGTAAATCTGTTAAATTTTGCCCCCTTTCCAGGGGTACTAAAGGGCCATATTACAGGATTAAGCTAATGACAGAATCCAGTATAGGTACATAGTTCATTAGTCTACAATATATTTGATAATGATAATGATAATCACTTCACTGTATGCATCAATTCATTGTATTTTACTTTTGCATGAATTACACAGTAGTTTATCTGATTTGTTAAAACATTTATCAAAAAAAAGCCACTATTACCCACTAAATAATGAAGCCATGCTCTCCAGCATAGCAACAAACAACATTGCTGAACAACAGGTGATATTCCAAAAATGTTGACAGTGCAGAATTTGTGCATACACGTTTCATTGTAATTTGTATAAGACACAGTTCAATATAATAAATACTGCATCTAGTTGCGTGTAATATCAAAAAATTTTACCTCTCAAAAACAACTGTAAACCTCGGCTGCACCTCAATTGACAAAAGTTTTCTTGCGGTGAAAATTTTAAATGTTACACTCAACTTCATGCAGTATTTATATACATGTAATAATTAAGCATGTTAACTATAAGTGTGTTTTACTGTAATTCTGACTGTCATGCAGTGTTTATGATTTATAGGTGGTGCAGCTGCAGGAAGAGGAGGGGCCACTAGAGGTGGGGCTGCTGCTAAGGTCAGTATCAAGATTTTCTTTGAAAAAAAATCTATATAATCTATTATTAAAATGCATATTATTTTGTCTGAACATATACATGTATAGATGATAATGAACAACTTTCATGTATAATTTTTAGGCTCCTGCAGGGAAAGCGGCTCCTGCTCCAGCCCCATCTAAACCTCCAGGTAAAGGTACACATCAGTGTGACACTGCTCCAGCCTCATCTAAACCCCCAGCAGGTAAAGTTAAACATCAGTGTGATGATACGCACCCATCTAAACCCCCAGCAGGTAAAGGTACACATCAGTGTGATGATATGCACCCATCTAAACCCCCAGCAGGTAAAGTTACACATCAGTGTGATGATACGCACCCATCTAAACCCCCAGCAGGTAAAGGTACACATCAGTGTGATGATACGCACCCATCTAAACCCCCAGCAGGTAAAGGTACACATCAGTGTGATGATACGCACCCATCTAAACCCCCAGCAGGTAAAGGTACACATCAATGTGACACTGCTCCAGCCTCATCTATACCTCCAGCAGGTAAAGGTACACATCAGTGTGACACTGCTCCAGCCTCATCTAAACCCCCAGCAGGTAAAGGTACACATCAGTGTGATGATACGCACCCATCTAAACCCCCAGCAGGTAAAGGTACACATCAGTGTGATGATACGCACCCATCTAAACCCCCAGCAGGTAAAAGTACACATCAATGTGACACAGCTCCAGCCTCATCTAAACCCCCAGCAGGTAAAGGTACACATCAATGTGACACTGCTCCAGCCTCATCTAAACCTCCAATAGGTAAAGGTACACATCAGTGTGACACTGCTCCAACCTCATCTGAACCTCCAATAGGTAAAGGTACAGTGTGACACTGCTCCCCCATCTCAATCCCCAGCAGGTAAAAGTACACATCAGTGTGACACTGCTCCCTCATCTAAACCCCCAGCAGGTAAAAGTACACATCAGTGTGACACTGCTCCCCCATCTAAACCTCCAGCAGGTAAAGTTACACATCAGTGTGACACTGCACCCTCATCTAAACCCCCAGCAGGTAAAGGTACACATCAGTGTGACACTACGCCCCCATCGAAACCCCCAGCAGGTAAAGGTACACATCAGTGTGACACTGCTCCAGCCTCATCTAAACCCCCAGCAGGTAAAGTTACATATCAGTGTGACACTGCTCCAGCCCCATCTAAACCCCCAGCAGGTAAAGGTACACATTAGTGTGAAACTGCGCCCCCTGTCAATAAGTCTGGAGGTACTATCTGCCTTCTTTATACTCCCTCAGTTGATAATTCTCCTAAATTTCTATTGGTCAAATGAATGTCTTGAATTTACATCAAATACATGCACATGACACTCAGTATTTAAAGAAAACACCAGTAAATTTCAAAGGACTACTTTCACATTTGTAAAAACCTGTTGCTGAAATGATCTAAAAATTGTTATGTAATGTTCAAAATAATCAGAAGGGAAGTTGAAAGTACCCATTTTAAAGTTAATCACAGATTAATTCTTTTTAGGATTTTAAACCTAAAGGAGTTTTAGGCATGAGAATTTGAACTTGGAATTTCTTATCAATTGTCAGCCACTGAACAACCAAAGAAAGAAGAAACCAAACCAGAACCTGCCCCAGAGCCTAAACCAGCTGACAGTAAACCAGCCCCAATCAACCAGAAAACTTACCATCCCAGACTTGGCCTGGCCCGAGCTTACAGAGCAACAGGAGAAATTGACCAATCAAAGAAGTTCTACAATGAAGTCATGGCTATGGCACCAGAAGTAAGTCCATAAAACTTTGACAGTTCATTAAGTTATAAGAGCCCTGTATCATTTGTTAACTTTTCACAATTTTGACTTTAGCTTAAGAACCAGTTAGCTCATTTTAACAAACTTGAAGGTTGGCACAAAGTGTCCTTGAGTAAAGAAAACTCTAAATAAATTATTTTAATGAAGGATTCCCTCTAAGGGGAGAAAATCAAGAAAAGGCAAAATTAGAGTATTTTGAACAAAAAGCACCAGGGTAGAAAAGATGAAATTATAGTTTCCTGGGGTAGTTGAATTCTTAATTGTTCAAATCAGGGATGGACATCAACAGGAGATAAAAAAAATTTTCATTAAATTATTCAAGAATAAGCTTTCAAAAATTTTCTCGAGAATTACTGGCAAGAAAATATGAAAGGTTGTGAAGATTCCTGAGAAAGTGTATATTCAAAGTTATTCCAATCATTTTCCAGGGGGTAGGATTGGGTCACAGTGTGGAAGGAAAACTGACATTGAAATATGAACAAAAAATTCCCATGTTATGTGGATAAAGTGACCCCTAAGCCAAACTATAAAGTCACAATTTTTCAGGGAATATAAAATCTTTTAAGAATCTTTCGTTAAGAATCTTTTGAAGAATGGCAGGCAAAAGTAACTTGGGTGAGCATTGTGGCCCATGGGCACCTGGTTCATAGATGTCCTTTTCTTATATGTAAACTTAAATTTGGGATTGAACTGAAGTTATTCAGTTATTCTTCAAAGTACCTGAAAGTTATTTATATACATTGCATGTAAAACTTGTAAGCAAGCGATGTAATATAATTAGAAATATTCCTTCAGGTTCATGATGCCTGCATTGAATTAGCAGAAATGTTAGCAAAGACAGATCCGAAGGGAGCTGTGGATGTATATTGTAAATTCCACATCTCTGACCCCCCGACGTTTGACGATGGCTACATCCTGGGTGAGATAGTGCGGCTTCTGATGAAGGCCGAGGATTACGAGGATAAGAGACTGGTGAAGAACATGATCCTCTATGGAAAAGTTTACGGCTTAGGTAAATTAAAAATTACTTAGTATGATTGAAATATAATTTCCTCCCAACTTTCATGTGATATCTCAAAAAATGTAAAATCACATATTTTCGTGAGGTAAAATTTTGAAGGTTTGAGGAAAAAATATTAGATTGTGGGGATTTGATTATGTGGTTGGAGAATGTTTAGATGTAATTTAATGCATATGAAATTTTGCATTTCATGGTGGTCATAAATTTGTGGGTCTCTCCATGACTTGTAAACCAATAACCCCCCCCCCCTAAATTAATGATTTCACTGTCACTGTTTACAAGGTTATTTGCCTGATTTTAGTTTGATTGAGTTTTATAAGGTTATCTGAGTCACTCAGGTAACCTACTGCTATCTGCTCTCATCCATAATTTTGCATCGTTCTTTTGTCATTACTATAGATTCCTAAATAAATGTGTAGAATTAAATATCATGTAAGCATGCGCACCACTCACGTAATAAAATAACTCGCTTTTATTCTTATGCCATGGTGCTGAAACCAATGTAAAATCTTTTGAACATCTGTCCACTTGTGAATTATTGCTCTTACAATTTGACCTTAATACAGAGATTATTTCACAATAATAAGTACTCACGAAAAATAAGGAATCTAAAGTAACTTATTTTACAACCAAATCCAATTTATTTGCATAATATTATGCTCTTTGACGTCATATATTGAATGAACAGTCCTTTAAAATTTCAAAAAGGAAGCCCAATTTTTCTAAAGAAGATGAAGAATCTTGAATTTGCTTCTGTGACCATAACAATATTAAGTGCTGCAATTTTGAAAATTCAAAATATTCAAAGGACAATGGGCCATTATTATTTCTGTGAATCTTAATTCTTTAAAATTTCACATGGAAAATGCAAGATCATTTGAGGAAAATCCATACCGGTAATTAAAAAAATATACAAGACTTTATTTGAGGTGATATGAATAGCAAGTTTATTGTACCTAAAGGGAGGAAACTTTTTCTTTGAAATGGAGAAACCACCAATTAAAAGACCATGAGAGGAAACTGTAAATATCTTACATTTTTCTTGGCACCCAATATATGATAAATGTACATTTTTTAATGTGAACTCAAGCAATCTTTTTTTCCTATCTAGCTGTTCTGGAGAAGTATGTGAAAATTTTAGAAGAAAAATTCAAGAATAAAGTCCTACAGGAGGTTTATGCGGGTGTGAATGGTAAATCTGTGGACGATCCAGATATGCAGGCGTTCTTTAAATTTAAATGTTGGCTGTAGATTACTTGTTATTATTACAGTAATACATAGACTATGAAAATCTCTCTCTCTCTCTCTCTCTCTTTATGTATTTTTAAGCATTTTTTGAAAAGGGTAACTGACTGCATAACTTCCGTGTGATTTCTACCTGTGGGATTCTGTGTAATTGCATATTTTAGTACATGTACAGTATATAATTACACCGAGTTAATATTTATTGCTGGTTTAGTTCTAATAGATGATTGATTTGATTACCTTAGACGAGAGTATGTGTTCTATCTGTTATGAAGAATCTCAGTCATTGCTTAGTGTCAGTAAAACAATTTTTCCAATTATTTGGAAATTCGGATACATGTATTTCTATGTGTGCATTAATTAGTATTGCTTGTAAGGACAACTCAATGATTTTTGTGTGTATTGAGTCTGAATCAATGATTTTTATTTGAAGTATACATAATATTTTTTTGTTTTTGTGAAGTATACATAAAAATAAAATTTAAAGTCAGTCATTGAAAGAATTTCTGTGAAATGTGCCAAATAACAGAGATCTATATTTTGATATGTGACTTATGGGGTTAGTATAGGCCTATTGACTATATATAATAACAATAAAGTGATATTAAAACAAATAAAATGGGTCTGTTTCACTTTCTAGACAGTGAAATAAACAAGAGGCCCATGGGCCTTATAGGTCACCTGAGTATCGTGTAACAACTTTCAAACAATTAAAATTGGTTCGTGTTTTACCTCAGAGGCCATGAAATTTACAATTCACAATTTTGAAAGAGGCACTATTGCTTATAATATCATAATTATAAACTTAGCATGCTTACTCTATTTACTTAATACCCAGAGGTAGATCAGAGTAACAAAGAGAAAATGCACTTCCACTTTCTAACCAGTTATGCATCTCACCCCAAAGGAACCAATGACCTTGGGGCCACATTTTGCAAATTTTATTATAAAGTTGTTGATTTTTACAGAAGAGCAGATTTCAAAACATTAATTTATTTTCAGACTATGTAACCCCCCCCCCCCGACCCAGGGGGCATAAAAAATAACCATTTTGCTAGATGCACCTTTCTTCATCATAAATAAATATATACTTGGGTCATTGGCATATAACCCAGGAGCAAATTTAAGGAAAAAATTTTAAAGAATTAATGCACTTTTTACTATATAATCAATACAGCCCCGCCCTAATACCAGAACCCTTGACCCTGGGGCCATAAAATTCACAATTTTGGAAGTGGCACTCTTGCTCATCATAACTATGTACTTAGTTAGTTTATTTAATACCCAGAAGCAGAGAAGATTTTCAAAGAATAATGCATTTTCATTTTATAATCAATAGAGCCCCGTCCCAACACCAGAACCCCTGACCCTGGGGCCATAAAATTCACAATTTTGGAAGGGGCACTCTTGCTCATCATAACTATGTACTTAGTTAGTTTATTTAATACCCAGGAGCAGAGAAGAAGTTTTTCAAAGAATTCATGCATTTTCACTATATGATCAATAGAGCCCCACCCTAACACCAGAACCCCTTACCCTGGGGCCATAAAATTCACAATTTTGGAAGAGGCACTCTTTCTCAACATAAGTATGTACTTAATTAGTTTATTTAATACCCAGGAGCAGAGAAGAAGATTTTCAAAGAATTCATGCATTTTCACTATATGATCAATAGAGCCTCACCCTAACACCAGAATCCCTGACCCTTGGGCCATAAAATTCATAATTATGGAAGTGGCACTCTTGCTCATCATAACTATGTACTTAGTTAGTTTATGTAATACCCAGAAGCAGAGAAGAAGATTTTCAAAGAATAAATGCATTTTCACTAATAGTATTTGATCAATAGAGCCCCGCCCTGACACAAGAACCCCTGACCCTGGGGCCATAAAATTCACAATTTTGGAAGAGGCACTCTTGCTCAACATAACTAAGTACTTACTTAGTTTACTCAATACCCAAGAGCAGAGAAGATTTTCAAAGAAATAATGCATTTTCACTATATAATCTATATAGCCCCGCCCTAGCACAAGAACCCCTTACCCTGGGGCCATGAATTTCACAATTTTGGTAGAGGACTCAATGCTCATTACATTCATGCCAACAGTTTGCCTGCTTGATGTCCAGGAGTAAAGAAGAAGATTTTTAAAGATTGCACTAATTTTAGTGGTTTTGGCCCCACCCCTCAGGCCCCAGGGGGGCAGGGACCATGAAATTCACAATTTTTGTTCCCCTTCATCCATAGATGCTATGTGCTAAAATTGGTTGAAATTGGTTGAGTGGTTGCAGAGAAGAAGCTGAAAATGTTTAAATGTTAACTGACGACGCAAGACAATGGACAATAACGGATAGCATAGGTCACGTGACCTAAAAAGCTCTAAAATATAAGGCTCTTATGTCAGAGTAACCTCTCAGCTGTATGTTTAGGACCATATACTTGTAGCATGTTTATTACAGATTACAAGTATATCAGCACAAAAGGGAAATTCATCAATCTGATGTACGATCAAGACAATCTTTTATGGAGAGGATTTTTCCCCCTCGTATACATACATCACATAAAATTGGATCCTCAGGATCATTTTTGGCCCCATGCCAAGTAAGAGTCCATGATTTGAAAGGAAAAAGGCACAAGGACCACTTTTAAACTTACAACATTTCACTGAAAACTTTACCTCTGAAATGCCAAATCTCAGATTCTAAGATGAAATAAAGCTGTTAAATTCACACACAAAATGTGAAGCATGAAGAGCTGACCACGAACTTTGTCATCATTTTTCCAGAAAGAATTTCATGAGTAGAATAGATTTATATTTGTACCCTGAAAAAACAGAAATGATTGAATAAAGGGTTAGACCAAAGCTATTTTTTGTCAGTGCCATATTTTGGTGATGAGAGCTACAGATCCAAGCATTGCAAAACCTTTTATTTACGCCACCCCTTTATTGTCACTTGCTTTGGGTATAATTTCTTGTATTTTCAGCTTTCCCCCACTTTATGAATGAGATCTGATAATTAAACATGCATTTCACAACTATTCTAGAAACTTTATTTACCATTCACAGTCCCAAACAGCCCTTTACTTTTTTGGAATGTTTACAAATTTTCATTCCATCGTCAATGTTGGAGAACCTGCATAAATATCTATCAAGAACATACGCTTGTCCAAAAATAAAAGTAAAATGTAAATTATCGGATACATTTCTAAAGCAGGGAAAAACATGTAATACAAAAAATATTATCTAAAGCGAGTGACCAAAATATAGTGGAGTAAATCAAAGGTTTTTTACAATGCTAGAATCTGTAGCTCTCTTCTTATCTTTCTGAATTTTCTTGAACAGAGAGCTAGTTCTAAAAGCTAGTACAGTGAAACTTGTCTCATATGGATGTTGTTACTCTGAATTGCCTGATAAAATGTTTGTTTTTGTTTAAAATGTCGTAATTTAGAATACTGTATAATCCCTATTAACCACCCCTACCCCTATTAGCGCCCCCTTAGGTCTTTTTCAATTGTCAGGAAATAAGGACCCCCTGTACAGTGATGAAAATCAACTAAAATCATATCACCAAATTGAAGAAAGTGAAAATGAAACATGTCTATTATCCAATTTCTCAGTGGAAAATGAATAATTTAGCATAATTTGGGTGGATTATCTACACTTTCAGTAAAGTTACACATTATTTTAGTGGTTCCTTGTATTTATTTTTTTTTTCAAAAGATTTTTTGAAGTTAAAATATGACATTAAATATCAAAAAGAGAATACAAAAATAACCGCCCCCTTTTTGCAATTTTCTAAGCACCAGGGGCGGTTAATAGGGATTATACGGTACTCTCTAATCCAGACATATTCTTTGAAACTACAGGTTTTCAGTTTTACTGGTGAAAGAGTAATTGGGCTCTGGTCAAAATTGGGATTGAGGAGGGCTCAATACTAAGCAAGGCCAACTTAATTAGCATTTGTTTGCCATCTCCTGACTCAGAATGAAAGATATGGGTCAGTAGGTTGGTGGAACATTTTTTTTTTCACAGAAAAGCTGAATCCTTTTTCCATGATGCATAAAAAATTATTGTTTCCTGGAAGTAAAGGTTTTCACTGGGCCATTTTTAGCCAGTTGGATGAAACAGTACAAACAAGTATTTTCTTTAAAGATGGCCCAAGCATCACCCTCTATACTTTTTTACTCTCACTCAAATATCTCATTCATTTCAAGATGTTAACAATAAAATTCTGAAAGTAGGTTACGGTGACCAACTTTTTGGTTGACATTCTCCAAAGACCAAAGATGCATCAACTGACAAAGTTTGATGATTCCAAGCCAATGAAAAAGTACCTGAGATATTCAATTATAGTCAGAAAATTTCAAAAGTAGGTCAGGGTGACATCCTTTTTAAAACGGTTGACATTCCTTGAGAACCCAGGATGCATCAATCAATAAGCCAAAAAGTACCTGATTTAAATATAGCCAAAAAGTTCAAAAGTAGTTGAAGGTGACCTACTATTTGGTTGGCGTTCTTAAAAGACCCAAGATGCATCAATTGACAAATATCCCTTTGCCCCAGGGTGATGCCTTGAACAAGTTTTAATCTCAAAAACATTCTCATTCTTTAGTGCAAGTTTGAAGATAATCTTTCCCAGTGGTTCTTTCAAATATTTTTTTTAGCAACCAGTGCTTCTTTTATTTTCCTAATTATGTCGTCTTGTTCAAGGGTCAAAACCTTAGTTTTAGTAAAAACAGGAGCCCTTGGGCCAAGGATACTCTATGCCAAATTTGACAACAATGGCCAAGTGTTTCTTTAGTTATGGCCCATATTTTAAAGAGTACATGTACACTGCACAAAAGACCGTAAGTATTGTAAGCTCACAGTATGGAAATTAAACATCAGTGGTCAGTGTGACCTACTTTCTGGTCTACATATACTCTGAGGCTCCAAGAAACTTAAACTGACAGGGATTTTATCTAAGGCATTAGAGTGTCCAAGATATGCATTCAATACAAACCAAAAAGTAGGTCACTGTGACCTGCATTTGGGACACCATATCTCAGGCCCTGAGATGCATCAACTGACAAAAACTGATGATCGTAGTCCTAGTCTTAGCTTGCAGAGATAGCAAAATAACAATGATTGACAAAGTATCATTTTAGATCAATTTTTAAGTGACTTTCAGACAAAATTCATTGTCCTACATGATTGTTTGAACAATTTTCATCTACAGTTTAAAATTTTTTTTTTCACATTCAAAAACATTATACTAAAGGACTTGGTTGATTATTTACAAAATCATACCTAATTATGAAAACATATCTTATAAACATACTTAAAAAATTAGCTATAAAATAACAGTAAATAAATAACATAATTTAAATCTTTCTTATTCATGAAGAAGTAAAAGGTTTAAAATTGATAGTGAAAAAAGTTCATTATTCTCATACACAATCATAAATTTAAATATATAGTCTATACACAATAATAAATACCATACATTGTAAATGCTATAAAAATAATAACTCTATGTCAACAATGGAAGAAGTATACAGCATATCATCAACCCAACATACACCGCAGTAACAACATAATGAAAGAGAAGGAGAAAAAAATAAGTTCAACAACCCTATATGTACAAAATCAGTGAGACAAAAGTAAGTGTAAATCAATAGAAAATGGAAGTACAGGTAACAAGGGAAACTAAGATCTTTTTATTCTTTGGCAACAAATTTCCAATCTTTGTATTAATGCTTATTTGAAGCTGGCACATGGGATGACTATAATCACTGACAATGATGAAGCCAATCAGGTCACAGACCAGTTCTCTACAAAGAAAAGAAAGTTATGTAGTAAAGAAACCACACAAAAATGCAGTCTCTAATTCTACTAAAAGATTCATCTTTTTTTCCTATTTTAGTCCAGATCTATGTCTTTGGGTCCATTTTAACCACAAGTGTAATAAGGAGTCATGCCATCTGCATATTCTTCAGTTGGCAATTATTGATTTTTTGTCTACTTTTCTCCCAACTTAAAGCTCAGTACTCAGCACTGAGATAAAGACCTTTTGCATGATTTGGAGCATAATTCTCTATTTTACTGTGACCTTGTGAAACAAAATCAATCGAAATCAATGGAGTCATTCACCCCTTTAGGGGAACTCTCCTCAACTCCTCAGGGGAAACCAATGTACCTAGTTAAATGTTTGTCTACCAAATTCTAAAATATGAAACAGGCAAAGTCTTTCCATATGATACATATTTTAACCTCTTTTTCAGAGGGGCATAAAAAACACAACAGGCCATAAGCCCCATTGCTCAGCTGAGTAACTTTGATGATGCAAGATTTCCCTCCTTGTGCCCCCTCCCCCCCCCCCCCCTCCCACCACACCTCCAGGGGTCATGATTTGAACAATTTAGAATCTACACTTCCACAGGATTCTTCCAAATAAGTTTCAGCTTTTACGGGTCAGTAGTTCTTGAGAAGAAGTTTTTTTAAAAGATTTTTCCTATTTATTTCAATGTTAAACTTAGATTCCCTATTGTGGCCCCACCCTACCCCCGGAGGTCAAAATAACAATTCAATGTAAAACTTGGATTCCCTATTGTGGCCCCGTCCTACCCCAGGAGGTCAAGATTTTAGCAATTTATATTCTACACTACCTCAGGTGCTTCCACATGAGTTTCAACTTTTCTGGCTCAGTGGTTCTTGAGAAGATTTTTCAAGATTTTCCCTATGTATTTCAACGTAAAAGTTGGATTCCCTATTGTGGCCCCACCCTACCCCCAGGGGTCATGATTTCAACGATTTAGAATCCACACTACTCCTAGATGCTTCCACATAAGTTTCAACTTTTTTGGCCCAGTAGTTCTTGGGGAGATTTTTTAATGATTCCACCTAATTTTTGTCTTTTCTTGATTATCTCCCCTTGTGAGGGGACTTGGCCCTTTATTTTTAACAATTTAAAATCCCCTCTACCCATGGATGCTTTGTTCCAAGTTTGGTTAAAATTGGCCTAGTGGTTCTTGAGAAGAAGTTGAAAATGTGAAAAGTTTACAGATGGAGGGACAGACGGACAGATGGCAGACAACGGGTGAGCAGAAAAGTTCACTTGAGCCCTCAGCTCAGGTGAATGCTTAAGTGAGCAGATGATAAATTAAGGATAGAATTCCTTAGGCCTAATTACCTTACAGATCTTGACTTTTCCCCTCCTAATCAGACATCGGTCTCTGGACGTGCTGCAAGCTTTACCTCCTCAAACATCATCTCCACTTTCTCTACCTCCTGTACAAAAGTCCAACTGAATATTTATACTCAGGCATCACAATGTAACAAGAGCTCTAAAATCACTCTTCTGATAAATTGCACATTAGTCTTCATAAATAAGAACTTTTTTGTAGTTTGAACTGCATGATTTCTTTGGTGTTTAGTTGATAAATAATATTTGAATTTCAAAAAAATTAAAATCAGTATAAAAGAGAATCATTTTCACTGGGCTCAATGTTAATGTACATTCATTACAAAAATTGATAGGGATTAAGAGGACACTCCAACATTACTTTTGTGCATTCCTGCATGAACTTCTCCATCATTTGTTGATGTTTCTGAAATAACTTCTCTATCTGCTTTGACTGCCTAATTTTCAACCTCTTACGTTCATCTGTGAACCTTTTGATGTTATTTTCACTTATTTCTTTAATCCTCCTAAAAAGAGAAAAGAAATGAAATTAATCTAATTCTCACCATACCATTTGTAATATGAATAATTTGTTCAAGGAGAAACTTAAGTCCACATTTATATGAATGTGAACTAAATAAATGCCTGTGTTAATGATATTCAGTGTCTAAAAATGACTTTTAATTGTGTTTTTTTATCTTTAAATTCAGGGCAAATATTTTTCTTTATAGTAGAGATGCTCACTCCAATAAAGAGTAGAACACAGATACATCACTGACCTCTCCCTCTCTGCCTTGGCTTTGATTGTCTTATCATTCATCACAGCTTTACTGGACTCCATGGACTGTTTGGACTGTTTTATTGTTAATTCTTTCTCCTCTCTAATTAACAAACAACAAGAAAATAAAAATTAAAAGCAAGTAAAGTGTATATCCAAAAATTATGCTTCAACATGTCAAGCATTTGTAATCAAAAGCTCCCTGTGGCCACCACACACAAATCTGTGACACCCACAAAGTTATTTTACACTTTAATAAAAATTTACTATAAACCAACTTTTATTCGTGTGCGAGAAATTTTTGCAAGAGCTCCGTCATCATGAATATTTCTTGCCACGAACCAGTCCTTAAAGTCTTTGTGCCTATATTAACAACAGATCCAAAATGGGCTTGATCACGAAAATCGATTGTCGCAAACTAGTTTATCCCCACCGGTAAATCGCGAAATAAAGTCATCGCGAATAAAAGTTGGTTTTCAGCATTGTCTCCATAGATCTGAAGGAGAAGAAGACAAAAAAGATTTTTTTAATGAAAAATTTTGAGCCGAAAAGTTTCCAAACTATTCCATTGAGTCTTTAATATAAAAAAATAACTGAGTCCTATACATAGAGAAGTTTTAGTCTGTGTATCAGTGAGTGAGTCTAACCTGTCATTTAGCACCTCCTGCTCTTATGTACTTATTGACACTACTATGTAAGACAATCGAGTCCAATACTTATACAAGGTTGAGTTTCTGAGTGAGTGAGTCTGACCTGTCATTTAGCACCTCCTGCTCTTATGTACTTATTGACTCTACTATATAGGACAATCGAGTCCAATACTTATATAAGGTTGAGTTTCTGATTGAGTGAGTCTAACCTGTCATTTAGCACCTCCTGCTCTTATGTACTTATTGACACTACTATATAAGACAATCGAGTCCAATACTTATACAAGGTTGAGTTTCTGATTGAGTGAGTCTAACCTGTCATTTAGCACCTCCTGCTCTTATGTACTAATTGACTCTACTATATAAGACAATTGAGTCCAATACTTATACAAGGTTGAGTTTCTGATTGAGTGAGTCTGACCTGTCATTTAGCACCTCCTGCTCTTATGTACTTATTGACACTACTATATAAGACAATCGAGTCCAATACTTATACAGGGTTGAGTTTCTGATTGAGCGAGTCTGACCTGTCATTTAGCACCTCCTGCTCTTATGTACTTATTGACTCTACTATATAAGACAATCGAGTCCAATACTTATATAAGGTTGAGTTTCTGATTGAGTGAGTCTAACCAGTCATTTAGCACCTGCTGCTCTTATGTACTTATTGACTCTACTATATAAGACAATCGAGTCCAATACTTATACAGGGTTGAGTTTCTGAGTGAGTGAGTCTAACCTGTCATTTAGCTCCTCCTGCTCTTATGTACTTATTGACACTATATAACTACTTACCTCCTGCTCTTATGTACTTATTGACACTACTATATAACATATGACCTGTCATCATTTAGCACCTCCTGCTCTTATGTACTTATTGACACTACTTTATAAGACAATCGAGTCCAATACTTATACAGGGTTGAGTTTCTGAGTGAGTGAGTCTGACCTGTCATTTAGCACCTCCTGCTCTTATGTACTTATTGACACTACTATATAAGACAATCGAGTCCAATACTTATACAGGGTTGAGTTTCTGATTGAGCGAGTCTGACCTGTCATTTAGCACCTCCTGCTCTTATGTACTTATTGACACTACTATATAAGACAATCGAGTCCAATACTTATACAAGGTTGAGTTTCTGAGTGAGCGAGTCTGACCTGTCATTTAGCACCTCCTGTTCTTTGATCTGTACTTGTTGAGCTGCTTCAAACAGTTTCTTTAGTAGGACATTCTGTTGGACTACATGTTCCTTAAGGAGATCATGTTCTTCTTTTATCTGTCTAAGAGAAATGTCTGACCACTCCTTGGTATGCTTTGTAACCATCTCTGAAATCTGATTAAAATAAAATAATGTAATTTTCTTCTCTTAACTTTTCACCATTCTGTTTTTATTATTCCTCAGTGAATACAAATGAAATTTGTGCCCTGCTTCCAGCTTTTACAAAATTCTGTTTTGTTAGTTAAAAATAACATATCTTTATAATAATACTTGGTTATAACTAAACATCTGTGAAGATTTGATCTGACAGTATCTGACACTTACTTCTGTTTTATGATCATCAACCAGCACTTTGGAATCTGTGACATCTCTGAAAAAAGGAGTAAAAAATATCCAAGTCAATTGTATCTAATTTTCATGTTGTGTTTTAAACCCTTTTATTCATTTAAAATCTAAAGATAATGAATCTTATACTAACCCCTTATTCTTATTTTTCTCCATGGCATTTAACTTTTTGTCTTGTGTGATCACAATTTTATCAACAACTAAGCAATGTTGTTTATGCATGGCCGATTTTTCCTTCTGATGCTTCTTTTTCATTAACTGTAGTTCTTTTTGTTGTTTCTTTGTCAACTTCTGAAAGAGTTTATCTGACTTCACACTTTCCCTTGTAAGGGTTGGGAAATTTAAATCATCTGTAATGATAGCAATAGATAGAAGTTAATAAACAAATAAAGATTTTACTCAATTTTCTACAACACTTGCACCTTTAAAGCTAAGCAGCTTGTCAACATGTTTTGCAATGTCATTTGATAATCTATATTTTTATAGGTAGTACCCATCATACTATGAGATAAAGATAGGATCTCCCATGATTTGTTGTTGAATATGATTTTTATCCGAGTTGTTTATTTCTTTCTCCCCGAGCCTTGGCGAGGGGATAAAACATATAAGAGTTGGACAAAGATGATATCAAACTACAATTGATGGAAGGTTCTTTTTTATCCCATATGTTTTATACATAACTATCAATTTTTACCCTGTTTTCGTGTAGAATTTTTATTACTCTATCGCAAAATGCATTGTGATGTACATCACATCTGTGGGTTAAATTATATTAAAAAATATCCAATGAGTCATATCCACGGGATATAGGGGTAAACATGGAATAAAAAAATTGATCTTGCATTTCTTTTTCCCTTCAGTGTATGTCTTTCAACAACAATCCCTTCAGTGTATATATCTTTCAACAACAATGATAAAATTCTTTGCAACTTTAAATTAAGTTGGATATTGGATGCAAAATCGAAACTACTGAAAAACTTAAAGAAATATGAGATGCATTTTTGAAAATTTTATTTTGCTGTTAAAATGTGTTATTACAATAAATTTGTATGTAACTTAAACCTTTATTATCATGCAATTAGACTAAAATAAAGCAGAAGAAAGACTTCTATATACAATCCAATATACAGTTTTATATGTAAGAAATCATTATTGTACAGGGTGACAATAATGTGATTTTGATTCAATCAAAGGTTATTAATAGTTCTTCCAATGCAAATATGAAGAGTAGAAGTTTATTAACGTTATTTTTTCTGTCATTCAAATAGTTATTTACAATTTTGCAACAACAAAAAATCCAACATCAAAGTTGCAGCTCAAATTGCTTTAATGTTCCAGAATTTGCAAACAGACCTGAATAAATTTAATAAATTTCTCACCTTTCTTTTCATCTTTCACTTTTGCTTGTTGGTTGTTTGAATTAAGGGCCAGTTGACCATTTGTGCTTGGTTTCAACTCTGCTTTACTAACATTTTTTGGAAGCACTGGGGCATCAGAAATGGAATCGCTGTCGTAACCAAACTTGTCAAACATTCTCTGTTTCTTGTCTTGAGGATTGGCCAAAATGTCAGCCAATACTGAAATCACAAGAACATTAACTTCATTAATGATCTCTGTTTCAAAAGCCCTGGGGAGAATATTTTGATTGCTCCTTTAAAGGCCACATCAACCACAACACTCACCTGACACATCTTGAGACTCAATGCACAATAAAAAAAAAATGATTTTCCCTCTTTATTTCCATGAAAAATTTGTATGCCATACAGGGGTCCAATCCTAGTCTCAAGGTGTTACAAAACAACTTCATTTGCAAAATCTATGACAATCATGGTGATTCTGTCTAGCAGAAGTAGACATTGCTTCCCAATTTCAGCTTTACTCTGACCTTCCATATTCTAAGATCCTTAATTTGAAATTAAAACTAAAGGGCTTTCACACCACAGTTTGTGAAGGGACTGGGCCTGGAAGATTGGGAACTTAGCAGCCTTTTGGCCTAAAGCAAAGAAGATTTTTAAAGAAATATGAAAATGAAAAATTGTGAAGATTGCTTTTGCTCATTGCAACTTTTTACTTATAGTTTTTTCAGTGACTAAAATATTACTTTTCACCATTTATCCCCTTTTGAAATAAAATATGACCAATAACTTGAACAATATTGAATCTCTTTCACCTGAGGGCACTTAAATTTATGACAACTTTTGTTGAATGTGGTCTAGTGGCCGATAGAAGAGGTTAAAACTTTGAAAGCTTAGACAAAACACAACAGAAAATGAAACTTACAGATAATAGTTACTGAACACTCTTTGATTAGAAAAGTTTACTCAAACCTCTGGCCAAGGTGAGCTAAATATGAACCATTTTATTTTCCAGCATCTGAAACCCTTTGTTACTGCTACACTTACTTCCCACTTCTTCCGGTATGTAGGTCTCCAGGATGATCCTACAGAAGATGGTAGGTAGTGACAGTGGGAAGTTTCCCTCGGTTCGTAATGAGATGTATCTATAGCCGGACTGTAACCCGTCCAGTGGCAGGATGCGCTGACCGATCAGTTTGCCTGTGTCTTCATAAACTGCTATTCTCAGGACAGCTAAATCTGGTAACACTACCTGTCACAGCAAAAGTCATGTCTGGATTATGAAGGTGTCGATACATTGGAGCATGTACTAATTTCATAAAGAATAAAATAAACAATACCATTATGCAATATAGATTTTTGTAAAAATCTTAATTTTATTCAGTGGTATAGACATGATATAAAAGTTTTGGATAAGACATACCGGTAGTTTTACCTGTGCTACAGAAAATAATGACAGTTTCTAGATAAAAAAATACCCTGAACTGTTACAGAAGTATGGAAGGATTGACATCCAAATCACTTTATATCCATCCCTTTTTAAACATTTTGATGTAAGATTTATTTGAATTCATTCAAACTTTGATAAATTTACTTCTGATCTGGTGTGCTTCCTTTACCTTTCTGAACACAAATTTTTCCTCATTATACACAGGGTTGAGTCCATTTGCTGGCACCACTTTAGTGCGCATCTCTTTCCTGATTGTGTCGGTGGCCAGTCCATACATGTCTACTTCTACATAGGTCCCAACTTTCTTGTCAGACAGAAACTGACCAGAGATGATCTAAACAAATGTTTAAGGAATTATTCATACCAAATTAATATTCAGAAAATTGCAAGATTAAAAATTTCACAGGACTTGAAGGTCCCCTGAATGTCAAGAACTTATTTTTAACATGATGTCACGATCAACCTTATAGACCTATCTGGAATTCTGTATTGTGAATTTTACAATTCTGTATAGACTGTGTGTGTTCACAAGCCATTGGTATCTAGACATGTTGTCTCAACACTAACCTTTACAATCAGGCCAGAGAATGACCCGCTTTTATACAATTAAGTCAGCAAATGTAAGAAAAAAAAGATGTATTGGCTCATATAAAAATCAGACAAAGAGAATATGTTATTTTACAAAAAGTGGAAACTTTTCATGGAGAATATTTTTTCATAAAGAACAACAAATATTTTAAATGAACTGATTTAATTTCTTTGTTTTCTGATCCCAGAAATAAAATATAAAATTTCATCCACAAGGAAAATAAATTTGCCTACAGTTTGTAAACCTTTAAACTCTTACTTTGGTCATTTGGTATTCCAAATCAATGATCTAACCAAGACTGAATTTAAACAATAACATTAATCTCTCATATAGCTAGGGTTTAATTTTTTCTGAGGCAGCAATTGCCCTAGGCTTTCAATATTTTTCTTGAATTTTTTATTTATTCCTCTTAAAAGACCACAGCTGAACAAATTTGAATTTCCTTTACCCAATATATTTGTGGCAAGTGTTGAAATTGGCCCTGTTTCTCTGACAAGTTCAAAACATTAAACATTTGCAGAAAAAGAGACAGAATGTAGTCAGAAATTCAGGTAAGGTAATGCAAATGACAGTGCTGACTCAGCTGATGTTTTGATTGTGCCCCTGATTGTGGTAATCTAAATGACAGTGCTGACTCAGCTGATGTTTTGATTGTGCCCCTGATTGTGGTAATCTAACTGACAGCACTGACTCAGCTGATGTTTTGATTGTGCCCCTGATTGTGGTAATCTAAATGACAGTGCTGACTCAGTTGATGTAGTGCCCTTGATTGTGGTTATCTAAATGACAGTGCTGACTCAGCTGATCTTTTGATTGTGTCCTTGATTGTGGTAATCTAACTGACAGTGCTGACTCAGCTGATGTTTTGATTGTGCCCTTGATTGTGGTTATCTAAATGACAGTGCTGACTCAGCTGATCTTTTGATTGTGTCCTTGATTGTGGTAATCTAAATGACAGTGCTGACTCAGTTGATGTTTTGATTGTGTCCTTGATTGTGGTAATCTAACTGACAGCACTGACTCAGCTGATGTTTTGATTGTGTCCTTGATTGTGGTAATCTAAATGACAGTGCTGACTCAGTTGATGTAGTGCCCTTGATTGTGGTTATCTAAATGACAGTGCTGACTCAGTTGATGTAGTGCCCCTGATTGTGGTAATCTAAATGACAGTGCTGACTCAGTTGATGTAGTGCCCCTGATTGTGGTTATCTAAATGACAGTGCTGACTCAGTTGATGTAGTGCCCCTGATTGTGGTTATCTAAATGACAGTGCTGACTCAGTTGATGTAGTGCCCTTGATTGTGGTTATCTAAATGACAGTGCTGACTCAGTTGATGTAGTGCCCCTGATTGTGGTAATCTAAATGACAGTGCTGACTCAGTTGATGTAGTGCCCCTGATTGTGGTTATCTAAATGACAGTGCTGACTCAGTTGATGTAGTGCCCCTGATTGTGGTAATCTAAATGACAGTGCTGACTCAGTTGATGTAGTGCCCCTGATTGTGGTAATCTAAATGACAGTGCTGACTCAGCTGATGTTTTGATTGTGTCCTTGATTGTGGTAATCTAACTGACAGCACTGACTCAGCTGATGTTTTGATTGTGTCCTTGATTGTGGTAATCTAAATGACAGTGCTGACTCAGTTGATGTAGTGCCCTTGATTGTGGTTATCTAAATGACAGTGCTGACTCAGCTGATCTTTTGATTGTGCCCCTGATTGTGGTAATCTAACTGACAGCACTGACTCAGCTGATATTTTGATTGTGTCCTTGATTGTGGTAATCTAAATGACAGTGCTGACTCAGTTGATGTAGTGCCCTTGATTGTGGTTATCTAAATGACAGTGCTGACTCAGCTGATGTTTTGATTGTGCCCCTGATTGTGGTAATCTAAATGACAGTGCTGACTCAGCTGATGTTTTGATTGTGCCCCTGATTGTGGTAATCTAAATGACAGTGCTGACTCAGCTGATGTTTTGATTGTGTCCTAGATTGTGGTAATCTAAATGACAGTGCTGACTCAGCTGATGTTTTGATTGTGTCCTTGATTGTGGTAATCTAAATGACAGTGCTGACTCAGCTGATGTTTTGATTGTGTCCTTGATTGTGGTAATCTAAATGACAGTGCTGACTCACTTGATGTAGTGCCCCTGATTGTGGTAATCTAAATGACAGTGCTGACTCAGCTGATGTTTTGATTGTGTCCTTGATTGTGGTAATCTAAATGACAGTGCTGACTCAGCTGATGTTTTGATTGTGTCCTTGATTGTGGTAATCTAAATGACAGTGCTGACTCAGCTGATGTTTTGATTGTGTCCTTGATTGTGGTAATCTAAATGACAGTGCTGACTCAGTTGATGTAGTGCCCCTGATTGTGGTAATCTAAATGACAGTGCTGACTCAGCTGATGTTTTGATTGTGTCCTTGATTGTGGTAATCTAAATGACAGTGCTGACTCAGCTGATATTTTGATTGTGTCCTTGATTGTGGTAATCTAAATGACAGTGCTGACTCAGTTGATGTAGTGCCCTTGATTGTGGTTATCTAAATGACAGTGCTGACTCAGCTGATGTTTTGATTGTGCCCCTGATTGTGGTAATCTAAATGACAGTGCTGACTCAGCTGATGTTTTGATTGTGCCCCTGATTGTGGTAATCTAAATGACAGTGCTGACTCAGTTGATGTAGTGCCCTTGATTGTGGTAATCTAACTGACAGCACTGACTCAGCTGATGTTTTGATTGTGTCCTTGATTGTGGTAATCTAAATGACAGTGCTGACTCAGCTGATGTTTTGATTGTGCCCCTGATTGTGGTAATCTAACTGACAGCACTGACTCAGCTGATATTTTGATTGTGTTCTTGATTGTGGTAATCTAAATGACAGTGCTGACTCAGCTGATGTTTTGATTGTGCCCTTGATTGTGGTTATCTAAATGACAGTGCTGACTCAGCTGATGTTTTGATTGTGCCCCTGATTGTGGTAATCTACATGACAGTGCTGACTCAGCTGATGTTTTGATTGTGCCCCTGATTGTGGTAATCTAAATGACAGTGCTGACTCAGCTGATGTTTTGATTGTGTCCTAGATTGTGGTAATCTAAATGACAGTGCTGACTCAGCTGATGTTTTGATTGTGTCCTTGATTGTGGTAATCTAAATGACAGTGCTGACTCAGCTGATGTTTTGATTGTGTCCTTGATTGTGGTAATCTAAATGACAGTGCTGACTCACTTGATGTAGTGCCCCTGATTGTGGTAATCTAAATGACAGTGCTGACTCAGCTGATGTTTTGATTGTGTCCTTGATTGTGGTAATCTAAATGACAGTGCTGACTCGGCTGATGTTTTGATTGTGTCCTTGATTGTGGTAATCTAAATGACAGTGCTGACTCAGCTGATGTTTTGATTGTGTCCTTGATTGTGGTAATCTAAATGACAGTGCTGACTCAGTTGATGTAGTGCCCCTGATTGTGGTAATCTAAATGACAGTGCTGACTCAGCTGATGTTTTGATTGTGTCCTTGATTGTGGTAATCTAAATGACAGTGCTGACTCAGCTGATATTTTGATTGTGTCCTTGATTGTGGTAATCTAAATGACAGTGCTGACTCAGTTGATGTAGTGCCCTTGATTGTGGTTATCTAAATGACAGTGCTGACTCAGCTGATGTTTTGATTGTGCCCCTGATTGTGGTAATCTAAATGACAGTGCTGACTCAGCTGATGTTTTGATTGTGCCCCTGATTGTGGTAATCTAAATGACAGTGCTGACTCAGCTGATGTTTTGATTGTGTCCTAGATTGTGGTAATCTAAATGACAGTGCTGACTCAGCTGATGTTTTGATTGTGTCCTTGATTGTGGTAATCTAAATGACAGTGCTGACTCAGCTGATGTTTTGATTGTGTCCTTGATTGTGGTAATCTAAATGACAGTGCTGACTCAGTTGATGTAGTGCCCCTGATTGTGGTAATCTAAATGACAGTGCTGACTCAGCTGATGTTTTGATTGTGTCCTAGATTGTGGTAATCTAACTGACAGCACTGACTCAGCTGATGTTTTGATTGTGTCCTTGATTGTGGTAATCTAAATGACAGTGCTGACTCAGCTGATGTTTTGATTGTGTCCTTGATTGTGGTAATCTAAATGACAGTGCTGACTCAGCTGATGTTTTGATTGTGTCCTTGATTGTGGTAATCTAAATGACAGTGCTGACTCAGTTGATGTAGTGCCCCTGATTGTGGTAATCTAAATGACAGCACTGACTCAGCTGATGTTTTGATTGTGTCCTTGATTGTGGTAATCTAAATGACAGTGCTGACTCAGTTGATGTAGTGCCCCTGATTGTGGTAATCTAAATGACAGTGCTGACTCAGCTGATGTTTTGATTGTGTCCTTGATTGTGGTAATCTAAATGACAGTGCTGACTCAGCTGATGTTTTGATTGTGTCCTTGATTGTGGTAATCTAAATGACAGTGCTGACTCAGCTGATCTTTTGATTGTGTCCTTGATTGTGGTAATCTAAATGACAGTGCTGACTCAGCTGATGTTTTGATTGTGTCCTTGATTGTGGTAATCTAAATGACAGTGCTGACTCAGCTGATATTTTGATTGTGTCCTTGATTGTGGTAATCTAAATGACAGTGCTGACTCAGTTGATGTAGTGCCCTTGATTGTGGTAATCTAAATGACAGTGCTGACTCAGCTGATGTTTTGATTGTGCCCCTGATTGTGGTAATCTAAATGACAGTGCTGACTCAGCTGATGTAGTGCCCCTGATTGTGGTACCTGTACTGAACACTGAGCTGGAATGATACCATCCACAGTGCTCTCCAGGAACGGATCAAAGTTTCTGTCGGGTCTCCTCATGAAATCGGGCTTCAGTAAATACCTACAGCAAGAAAAATACAGATTTTCAAAGACTATCCTATGCATCCCAATGTATAACTGATTGCTATAAAAGTCCATAAAACTGTGGATTCTTAAAGTTAACATGGATCAACAGAATGACAGCTCAATCAACTATAAGTCAATAAGGACAACAGTAAATCTTTGTGGGGCCTAAAATAAAAAGCAAAGAAATAACACTTAAACAGACACTTTACACAACTGATTCTCACCCACAGTTTCCATTGTACTCAAACTTTCCCTGATTAAGTTGCATGGCTAGATCTGATGTTTGGAAGTTAAGTGCTACCATCTGACATCCAGCATTCCAGAATAGCTTTAAATCAGAGCAAAAAAAAAAACCCTCAAATTTCTCATTAAACACACGGCATATATAATTTACTTCAGAATAATGTGTACCTATGATAATTATAAAACAGCCCTAGTGACATGAAAATTTAACTTTCAAATAAATATCCAGAATCCATATTCACCTGTGGCATGTAATTACTGGAATCTACTCGACCACCCCTTGGATAGATTCGACTCATTTGGCGTTTATTGTAGCTGAACAGGATTAAGGATTTTTTCCCCAAAGAAACACATATCAATTTTTTTAATCTTAAAAATTCTACATCAAAACATTTATAAACAGATCAATTTTATAATGTAATTGCTAATTATGAATTAATAATTACAGAAAATTTGTTCAAACCAGACACCACTGGTTCCATAGAAATTGGGAGAATTTGGCAACATTCCAAATAGGTAGTTTTCATATGACATAATTTTCTCTCCAAGTTATTTCCCTTGGCCGCCATCTTCATGTCAACCCGGTAATTTTTTCCTCTTTGTCCTTTCAAATTTAAGAGGGTGTAGCAGAAATATTTGGGGGAAAATCTTCACAGTATAAAAATTATGAATTTAAGGAAGATCTAAAACATAGGTAATCAGAGATTACAGAGCTCACCTCAATGAATGTTGTCTTTAAGTAAAGCAAATTAAGTCACACAATTAACCAACAAAAAGTGTACATCCAAAAATGCAAAATTTATGCAATTTTGATTTTGATACTTTGGAATAGATCTATAAAACTTCAAACTTGTTCTTCATCATGAAAATGTAATTAAAATCCAGCATCTGAAGCAAGATTGAGAGTTTTCATCCCTTGATGCATCATTTGTGCAACTTTGGTTTATATAAGCCTTATAGTTTCTTCGTGAAAGGCCTGCACCCATAACTTTTACGAGGTCTATTATCTGGAAAATGTATGTCAAATTCAGCATCTGAAGCAAGTCCATTAGTGTGCACCCTAAGATGTATCATCCATGCAAGTTTGTTCAACATAGAGCTCAAAGTTACTTGGAAATGAAACCTGTATAAAAAACTAACCTTTTCACTAATCCTGAAAATGTAGGTCAGATTCAGCTTCTGAAGCCAGCCTAGTAGAATGCACCCTTAGATGTACCATCCATGCAAGTTTGGTCATTATAGAGCTCAAAGTTACTTGGAAATGAATCCTGCACCATAAACTTTAACCTGTTTACTCGTCCAGAAAATGTAGGTCAAATTCAGCATCCGAAGCTAGTCTGGTAGTATGCATCCTAAGATGTACCATCCATGCAAGTTTAGTCATTATAGGGTTCATAGTACCTTGGAAATGAAACCTGCACCAAAAATTTTAACCTGTTCACTCAAACGGAAAATGTAGGTCAGATTCAGCATCCGAAGCAAGTCTGGTAGTATGCATCCTAAGATGTACCATCCATGCAAGTTTAGTCATTATAGGGTTCATAGTACCTTGGAAATGAAACCTGCACCAAAACTTTAACCTGTTCACTCAACCATAAAATGTAGGTCAGGTTCAGCATCCGAAGCAAGTCTTGTAATATTCATCCTAAGATGTACTATCCATGCAAGTTTAGTCATTATAGGGTTCATAGTACCTTGGAAATGAAACCTGCACCAAAAACTTTAACCTGTTCACTCAACCATAAAATGTAGGTCAGATTCAGCATCCGAAGCAAGACTGGTAGTATGCATCCTTCGATGTACCATCCATGCAAGTTTGGTCATTATATGTCTCATAGTATCTTGGAAATGAAACCTGCACCAAAAACTTTAACCTGTTCACTCAACCGGAAAATGTAGGTCAGATTCAGCATCCAAAGCAAGTCTAGCAGAATGCACCCTAAGATGTACCATCCATGCAAGTTTGGTCATTATAGGGCTCGTAGTATCTTCGAAATGAAACCTGCTCCAAAAACTTTAACCTGTTCACTCAACCGGAAAATGTAGGTCAGATTCAGCATCCGAAGCAAGTCTGGTAGTATGCATCGTAAGATGTACCATCCAGGTAAGTTTGGTCAACATAGGGCTTATAGTTACTCGGAAATGAGACCTACACCAAAAACTGCACCAAAAATGTTAACCTGCTCCAAAAACATTAACCTGGTCATTCCTTTGCTGAAATTGCAGCATCTGAAACTTTGACTGGTACAATGAAACACACTAGAAACATCTTCCATGCATGTCTAATCAATATAGGACACAGAAGTACTTAAAAAGAAAACTGCTCCAAAAAACTTAACCTTAACCCGGGACGCCGACGCCGACACCGACGCCGAGGGTATCACATAAGCTCCCCCCAACTACGTTGAGGTGAGCTAAAAATGCATATTTTTCAGAAAAACAATGCTTCCTTCAATGCAATGATTCCTTATTGGAATCCTTCCAATAATGAAGGAATATAAGCATGTTGACTTCCACTACGGCAGCCAATGGGAAATAACTCCTGTTAAATTGGGTTTACTGAAAACTATCTATTAGCATGATTAGACAACATTTTAATAAACAATGTAATTTACTAAAATAAATAAATTATATGTCAATTAGCAAAATTTGAATTCAATTGGAGGAGTTATGACTGTTCTATCCTTAATCATAGATGATCAATGCATAGAAAACAAAGCAAAAATTAAAGACGTCAATTAACATATGGGAGTACTAAGCTTTTAAAAAAAAAATCTTTACAGACAGAAAAATGCCCGAAAATGACTGAGTTATTAGATGCTCTTGCCTGCATGTATCTAGTACCAAAGTGTTCAAGTGGTACATGTAGCAACTTTGTAAGAATGGGAAGACTGGCTTTTTTTATATCAACTCCTGCAATTCTTCAATATCATGCTTATTGCATGGATGCTGCACCAATGAATTTTGCATTGCTTTTCAGATCACTGAACTACGTAGACATTGTTTGTAAGATCTCACCAATACCCGATTCATCACAAAAGACATTTTAGGAAAAAATGTAACATGTCTTGATATAGTTAATTTAGTAAGAAAAAAGTTAGAAAAAGACAAGAAAAGTCTTCAGAAATAAAAGATATGTCAAACTTGTGAAAAAGCTTCACTGGTCTTGAATCAGGTTGTCACGTCACCTAACATCATAAAGTGTCAAGTGATTTCTCAGTGAATCTTATGACTGCACAGAAAAATTCATTTCTAAATATTCAGTAAACGGATCTGATTTTTAGTATGCTAATAAAAGATAATTTAATTAGACGTACATTATTCTTCAAAGTATACAATATAATTTCCATAAATCATTGTGATCATGTTAATCAAACTTTTCTAACAACCCTAGTACACGTTACTATAAAATGCTTCGTCCATCTCTGCGATTCGTAAATAAGGATACTTGACAAGCTCAATGGCCTGAGATTTGAGGTATTGTAGTCCCACATTTTCATTGAAGGATGACATGTGATAATGAATATTTTGCTCTGAAAAATAAAGAAAAGAAGTTTTCAAGGGAAAAAAAATATATCCTATTACAATGACAACTTTTAAAGTCCAAAAAAAGTTTTCAAGGCCTTTTTAAGAGAGGGGTTGATCTACATGTATTATATCTCTATGAATTTAAGCCTACCTTCTGCTACTTTGAAGCCCTGAAATTTGACGGGCTGAGCATAGTTAACCATGGAGGATAAGTAAGGATGAATATTGGTGGTGGCTCTCTCGTAATGGTAGGCTGACATCAAGGCCGCCTCCTCATCTGCCGTCAGGCTCCCCTACAATTATAATACAGTCAGTAGAGCTCATATACAGCAAACTACGCAACTAGTATGTTATGTTATACTATAAGTAAAACCTTGTGACACAATATTTTTGTGAAACAACTATTTGGAATTAATATTAAGCAAAACAACAGTTTTGCAAATATTTCTTTTTTTTTTAAAGTACGATTTCATGAAAATTGATGAAATATTTCAAAAACAAAGTTTTAAACCCCCTAAGTTACCCACTTTTTTGCCAGAGAACTGCCTGAATGTTTTTTTGGCCAGACAATCCTCCCCATCAATGCTGATATCCATATCTTCACCCTTCCCAAGATGCAACTCTGGATGGGCATCAGTGTTTGTGCTAACTGTTGGGGGGTCAATTTCTGTAATAAATACAGTTTATTAAAGGTTTGACCAAAATCTAAAACATTTAAGATGTTTAACAAAAAAAAAACACAAGAAACAAATGGTTTTCCTATCAGAAGCTCATGTACAGGTTCCTGATTTTTTAATTATTGCTTCTTGAAGAAAGTTTATGTTGTAAATATGTTTCTCTGTTAAGGCCATTCCAAAATGTTTCTATGTTTAGCATCCACCCTTAATTTGAAAACCTATCTCTCCAGAGCAAACACACAAACTGAAGTGGGAAAAAACAAATCATTTAAAGCATAATTTCAGAATTTCTCATCATCATTTGTGAATTCTCAATCATTGTAACAAACATAATCTACTAGTTAATTGAAAGATTGAAATAAAAAAAAAGGGTACATCAGTAACAAAAATAGAAATGCCAATCCAATTAGTGTAAATTGTGTGTCAAAGATTTAAATGTATTTGTTGATTTTATTTAACTTTTTTTAAACTTCACAACTCAAAAACAGTTTATTTAAACCAATCCGTCTGTGGACGCTAAACATAGAAAATCTTGGAGTATGACCTATAAGCATTCTCAAATGCATTTTCTCTCTCTTTCTCTCTGTGCTAAAATATGCAACAAGAGGCCCAAGGGCCCAGAACCCACTTTTTTGATATACTGAATTACACTATAATTGTGATCTTTGAGTCAATATATTCCAGGGCTTAGAGACATCAACTCACAGGGTTTGATAATCATTTTAGGCCTATCTCTTCTCGATCAAAAGTTATAATGATAAATAACATGTTTGAACAGTAGGTCAAACTTCAAGGTCAAGATAATGGGATCAAAAATCATAGTGTATTGAGAAAGGTCTTGTCACAGGTAATACACATGTGAGATGTGAAAGCTCTATCTCTTCTCATTCAAAAATAATGACCAAGATTCAAGTTTTTGAAAAGTAGTTCAAACTTCAAGGTCACACGGTCAAAAACCATAGTGTATTTAGGAAGGTCTTGTCAGAGGTTACTTTATTTTATCAGTGTTTATCTCTGTATTATAATTTCTGCAAATAAATATTTTGCAACATTTATACTGTTGATTTGAAAGACTCATTAATGGAAAGATGTAGTTTTAATTTATTTTTAGGCTTTTTTGTCCCCCACTTTAACAAAAGCATGGAGACATTAAATCTTATTCATCTGTCCATCCGTCTGTCACAAAAACTTAAACCTTGGTCATATTTTTTGAATGAGATGAGATGGGATTTAAATTTTACAAATGTGCATTACCTGTGAGAAGATCTTTCTAAATACACTATGATTTTTGACCTTTGACCTTGAAATTTGACTTACATTTCAAAAATGTGATTATTACTTTAAATTGGCTCTAACTTTTGAATGAGAAGAGATAGGACTTTAATATATTAAAAATGTGTATTACTTCTGACAAGACTTTTCTAAATACGTACATTGAGATTTTTGACCTTGTGACCTTGACCTTTGATCTCCTTTCAAAAACTTTATCCTTGATAAAAAAAAAGGTTATTTTTTCCTTATATCTTTTGATTAAGAAGAGAAATGGATTTCATATTTGATATGTGTATTACCTGTTACAAAATATTTCCAAGCATGCTAAGATTTATAACCCCTTGACCTTTCCCTTCATGTTTGACCTAATTTTCAAAAACCTGTGGTAAGACCTTTTTAAATACACTATGGTTTTAGACCATGTGACCTTGAAGTTTGACCTCCTTTTCAAAAACTAACATTGTTCATAACTTTAGAATGAGAATAGATGGGGCTTTCATATTAAAGGGGCTGGGTGGTTGTGGCCATTTTCAGATTCTTTTGATCTCCTTTAGAAGAAGAGCTCCAAATAATGATATAACAAAATGATCAAATTTTAAAACTAAAATTTGTGAAATTTTTCTTTGCCAAATGATAGTTGATAGCTTAAGATATCATATCTAAAAAGTTATATCTGGTGGTTAACAAGAGGCCCAAGCGTCTTGAATTGCTCTTCTGATAAATTATACAATCTAACACTTCTATTAGAAGCCCCCAACTCTACATGTACCCAAAATGCATCAACTGACAAAGTTTGATAGTATTTAGCCAGTTAAGACTGAAGATATTATAATATAATTATAAAATACCATAAGTAGGTCACAGTGACCTACCTTTTCATTGAAATTTTCTGAGGACTCAAGATATACATTAATTGACAAAGACTGATGATTCTAAGTAATTAAGTACCTGAGATATTCAAAAGTAGGTCACCATGACCTACTTTTTGGTCGACATTCTCCGAACACCAAGATGCATCATCTGACAAAGTTTGACGATTCTTAGCCAGTAAGTACCAGAGATAATTAAATATAGCCATCAAATGTCAAAAGTAGGTCATGGTGACCTACTTTTTGGTCGACGTTATCCAAAAACCAAAGATGCCTAAACTGACAGTTTGATGATCTTAAGCCAATAAGTCAGAAGTAGGTCACCGTGACCTACTTCTTGGTGGACATTCTATGAAACCTTAAGATACCTCAACTGACAAAGTTTGATGATTCTGAGCCAATAAGTACCAGATAATTAAATATAGCCATAAAATGTCAAAAGTAGGTCACAGTGACCTACTTTTAGGTTGACATTCTCCGCAAACCCAAGATGCCTAAACTGACAAAGTTTGATTATTCTAGGCTAATACGTACCTGAGATATTCAAAAAGTAGGTCACTGTGACCTACTTTTTGGTTGACATTCTCCGAAAACCCAAGATGCCTCAACTGACAAAGTTTTATGATTCTTAGCCAATAAGTGCCTGAGATACTTAAATATAGCCATAAAATGTCAAAAGTAGGTCACAGTGACCTACTTTTTGGTCGACAATCTCCGAAAATCCAAGCCTCAACTGACAAAGTTTTATGATTCTTAGCCAATAAGTCCCTGAGATACTTAAGTATAGCCATAAAATGTCAATAGTAGGTCACTGTGACCTACTTCTTGGTCGACAATCTCCGAAAACCCAAGATGCATCAACTCACAAAGTTTGATGATTCTAAGCCAATAAGTACCAGAGATCTTAAATAAAGCCATAAAATGTCAAAACTAGGTCACCGTGACCTCCTTTTTGGTCATCACTCTCCGAAAACCAAATATGCATCGACTCACAAAGTTTGATGATTCTAAGCCAATAAATACCTAAGAAACTTAAATATAGCCATAAAATGTCGAAAGTAGGTCATCATGACCTACATTTTGGTTGACATTTTTTAAAGACCCAAGATGCATCTACCGACCAAGTTTGATGATCGTAGGTCTGAAGGTAATCAAAATATGCATTTTAAACAATTTGAAAACAAATGCCGGCAAAATTCAAAAAGTAGGTCACAGTGACCTACTTTTTTCATAAATATGTTTTAAGGTCCCAAAATGCATCAACTTACAAGATTTGATGATTCTAAACCTCCCAGTGTTTGAAATAATGGGATTAAATGTTTTTAAAAGGATAAGTCATAAAGTACAAAAAGTAGGTCATGGTGACCTACTTTTAAGTTGACATTGTTTGAGGACCCAAGATGCATCAACTGACAAAATTTGATGATCATAGGCCTTAAAGTGTCCAAAACTTTCAAATCAATTTGAAAACAAATCCCCACAAATTTTTTAAAAGTAGGTCATCATGACCTACTTTTGAGTTAACATGATGTGAAGTCCTAAGATGCATCAACTTAAAAGATTTGATGATCCTAGTCCTTATAGTAAGCAAAATATACACGTTTTTATTAATTGTAAATTTAGGTCAACTTTGAAGTGACCTTGAGACCACACCCTTTGCCCCAGGGTAATTCCCCGTGCAAATTTAATCTTCAACATATTTTGATCCTTGTATGTAAGTTTGGTGAAAATCTGCCTGGTGGTTATGGAGAAGAAGATTTTTTAGCAACTAGTACTTTTGGTTTTGTTTTCCTGATTATCTCCCCTTGTTTAAGGGTCCCAACCCTTATTTTAGTATAAATGGTAGCCCTTGGGCCAAGGATACCCTGTGACAAATTTGGCACTGATTGGCCAAGGGGTTCTTGAGTTATGGCCCATATTCTAAAAAGTTTACGCACACTGCACACCAGACAAATGGCCATAGCATTAGCTCTTTGAGCCTTTGGCTCAGAAGAGCTAATAAAAAAATAATTTGTTGACCCCCTAGCCTCCTTAAACATGTGTATTACAAGTGATAACACCTTTCTAAATACACTATGATTTTTGACCCTGTGACCTTGACTTCTTGGCTTGTTTTAACTATTTTGCATCTAGAATCGTGCGTTTGTGTTGGTATATAGAAAGATCGTGTAACATGTAGAATCGTGTATGAAAGATCATTCATGTAAAAGGTTTAATTGTGTGTAATCGGGCAGAATCATTCAAGAAATGTAATCATTCTTGTCAGTTAGCACATAACATCACAGCCATTGTAGCTGATCAGTTGAGTATCATCAGTTTCTTTGGCTAAAGCACCAACTCAGTCCCACTAGAACTCAAGCATCAACTAAGACAAAAATTAAGCATATAGCTAGTACTCTCAAGTTATAATAATATTCATACATCTCAGAACTAAGAAAGATAATTAAGCGACACTATATAATAAATTTCAATATGTAACAACCTTAGGGCATTCAAACAATGCTAGTTAAAGGCATGCAATTTTGATTCAGTTGTTTTACTTTTGAAGGGTAGCATTCTGCATGCATAATTTTTCTACTACCAGCTAAATAAGGAAATACATGTAGCTTAAGCAGCCAAGAACATTATACAGATTATATCTACCATCTACAAAACCTGCAATCTTATTCTTCACACAATATACTATTGGATAGAATACACACATGATACAATAAGACACAGGCATGATACCACAATATGCTAGGATAAATGGTCTTTACCTTAAATGCAAAACCTGATAAATGTAGACTACAATGTTATGAAAGATATCCATATTTTCTATACATTCAATAGATATATGGAGCCAGTCAGCAACGTGGTACACTACTTGAAATAAAACAAGAGATGTTTGTAAAACACTTATGCCCCCCTCCCCCCAAACTGGATTTTTTCTAAGTCCAAAAGGGCATAACTCTGTCTGCAATGGTGCAATCCTACCCAAAACAGAACTTGATATAGATACATATATTTAGCTGAAAAATCTGTATACTAAATTTCATTACAATATGTGCAACCTCTGCAAAGAAAATGAACGGAAACTGCAAATAAGTGGAATTTTTCTAAGTCCAAGGGGCACAACTCTGGCAAAAAGGGTGCGATCGTACCCAAAACAGAACTTGACCTAGATATTCAGCTGAAAAATCTGTATACAAATTTCATTTCAATATGTGCAACCTCTGCAAAGAAAATGAACGGAAACTGCAAATAAGTGGAATTTTTCTAAGTCCAAGGGGCACAACTCTGGCAAAAAGGGTGCGATCGTACCCAAAACAGAACTTGACCTAGATATTCAGCTGAAAAATCTGTATACAAATTTCATTTCAATATGTGCAACCTCTGCAAAGAAAATGAACGGAAACTGCAAATAAGTGGAATTTTTCTAAGTCCAAGGGGCATAACTCTGTCAAAAATGGTGCGATCATACCTAAAACAGAACTTGACCAAGATATACACCTGATAAACCTGTATACCAAATTTAAGTTCAGTATGTGCAATGGTTGTGAAGAAAATGAACGGAAACTAAATGGACAGACAGACAGCAGCAAAGCAATATGCCCTCCCTTCTTCGAAGGGGGGCATAATAAAAGGGGAGGGGGCTGGGGGCAGGTAGCCACATACCATCCCTTTTTGTTCTGGTGCCCCAGTGAAATTGTTCATAGAGTTAAATCTATATATAATAATAATATCCAATGACATTTTAATATGCCTCAGATTCAGAACTGAGGGTGGGTGGGGATCTTATAGGTCCTTTTTATGATACTTGAAGTGGTCTGGAATTGTAACATTACCAATATTTATTTTGCTCCTCTCTATGATGTTTTAATGTTATTAATCATTTCATCATGATCATCATTATTTCAAAACCATTATAGAAAAGAATGGATGGTCCCATAAATCAGACAAAATTACATCAATTATAATTTATAGCAAAACACTACAGAGAGATGCACCTTTTATCAAAAGCTGTCTTCAAATCTTAAAATTAAAAAAGAATTTTAATACAGAAATTCACCCTTCTCTACTGAACAAAAATTAACAACCAAATCCAAGAGGTTTAATCAACTTTTAGAGACAGAAAATACATGTTTAAGATTAATTATTACATCTAGTATGTCAATAATTAACTTCAGGATGAATGATCAGTTTCAAGAGCATATATATTCTACACATACATTCACATTCATTCATATCAAACAACACTGGGGTTTGAAACATTTAAAGAACAGCTAGCCTGATTTGATGGCCTATATGAATTCAAATTATCAAACCATGTTTTACTGCATGATCATAGAATTAGATGCTTGATCTGTTCCCCTGGATGGATTAACAGCTGTAAAGCAATTAATTTTATATTCTAGCTTGTATAACTTGCCAAATTTACATTAAGATTTTTGCCAAACTGTTTTTGGACAGGATAGATGCCCTTGACATGGCCTTTCACAAGCTAGCTGTCCTTGACCTTTCCCCTTGATCAACTTGAACTGAGCTCCATGGGTGACTTCACCTTTTTTTGGTGAAGCCGACTGACTTTCTTCTGCTCGCGAGTCTGAGCTGGACTGGTCGTCGTCTGCAGCATTAATTCACATTTAAGCACAAAAAAAAAATAAGCATGCTCTCATTGAGTAAAACACAGAGATATTTGTAATCTCTAATGATCTTTTTCAATTACAAGGCAATATCAAATCCACATGAATATCATGCCTTTGGTTAAGTAATTCTGCTTCTTATGAAAATTTCACCATAACCTTAAAGTGTATGGGTTAATTTGATAATATTTTTTATGTTTATTTGTCTTTTTTTTTAAATTTCTATCCACGCCACATTTTTCACCAAACTTTGAGAATAAATGTTTCAAAGTTGTTAACTTCTATTAAATATGATGTATCTAATCAAAATCAACATCATACATTAAATATGGCTAGAAATGAGAAAGTGCCATGTACTATATAAGCTTTTTTCATATTCCATATTTAGTCCTATTTATGCTATTCTTTCAGTAGTTTTTTGAAGTTATTTATGTTATGTATTGGTAAAAAAAATTGTTACAATTTACATGATTTATGCAGATTTATATTTTTTCTAACTGATCTAAAAATGCTCCGAGAGAAAGTTTAAATTGGATTATCATCATACCCATTATACATATGTCCAATAAAATGTTAACATACCGTATTGTCATATCTATAGTGTGGCTGTGCATGTGTGAACAAGTATGCACTCTCTATATTTTTAACCAACTTACCCAGAAAGAATGTCCTATGCCTAGTGAAAACCAAACAAGAGGTCACCCAGGGGCCACAATTGATCAATTACAATAAAATGTAACACTTCAAAAAAAATTACATAGAAGTCTCTGTAACTGTCTCTACATCTAATGCACTACAAGCTGCTGGCCACATAAGTATCAACCAGAGGCTGGGTCCTAGTCCCTCCCTAAACAATGCTTTACATGGAGTCTGTATGGGGAATCCATCATAATTATATGTAGCTTCTCAATGGGGACTTTAAGCATTTCTTTTATGTTTCAGGGTACAACAACACTCTTTCATTATTAAAAACAAAACTCTGTAGGAAAATGTACACTATATACATGACATTACGGTAATACAACAGCAAAATCCAAACAAATACCAAAGATGTGTTCTAGTTAATGCAATTTCTCTGGTCCTTTACTACATTCTGGATAAAACGTTTTTTTATTATTATATTATAGTGCTATGAAGTTAAGTGTATAAGTGATTGGCCTGCTCACCGTTCATTGGGCCATCCTCTCCTTCTATATCATCAATGACTTTGGTGAGGGCGTCTTGATCCTGAGACGACTCCTCTACTGCCGTCTGATACTGCCCTTTCATGAATAACTCATATTGTCCTGTAAATAAATTATAAACAAGTGTTGTACCATATTGTCCTTCTAAGAAAAACTCATGTTACATTAAAATAAATTTTAAATAATTACAAATAATAATCTAATAAATAATAACAAGAGGCCCATGGGCCTTATAGGTCACCTGAGCATCATGCAACAACTTTCCAACAATTGATTTTGGTTTATGTTTTAAACTAGACATCATGGCATTCACAATTTTGAAAGAGGCACCATTGCTAATCATAACTATACACTTAGCATGTTTAGTTTGGTTACTTAATACCCAAAGATGTAGAGTAGGGGAACAAAAAAATGCATTTCAACTAATCAGTAATATTCAGCAATAATCAGTAGTGCCACTACCACACATGAACCCCTGACCCTTGGTCCACACATTTCACAATTTTTAAATGTTTGATTAATACCAAGGAGCAGATATCAAACAATTAATTCATTTTCAGTATATAAGTAGACCCCCCCCCTCTATGGTACGCCTGACCCAGGGGCCTTGAAATTCACAATTCAGGAAGAATGGCCCTTGCTCATCATAGCTATATATTAGGTAGTTCATCTGCTAAATACCCAAGAGCAGAGAAGAAAATATTCAAAGATTTAATGTATTTTCAGTATATAATTAATAGAGCCCCACCCTAAGACCAGAACACCTGACCCTGGGGCCATTAAAATTCACAATTTTGGAAGAGGCTTAGTTAGTTTGTTTAATACCCAGGAGCAGAGAAGACAATTTTCAAAGAATTAATGTATTTTCACTATATAATCAATAGAGCCCCGCCCTAACACCAAAACCCATGAATTTCACAATTCTGGTGGAGGACTCAATGGTCATTACATTCATGCTAACAGTTTGACTGCTTGATGTCCAGGAGTAAAGAAGAAGATTTTTAAAGATTGCATTAATTTTAGTGGTTTTGGCCCCAACCCTCAGGCCCCAGGGGGGGCAGGGACCATGAAATTCACAAATTTTGTTCCCCTTCACCCATAGATGCTGTATACCAAATTTGGTAGAAATTGATTGAGTGGTTGCTGAGAAGAAGCTAAAAATGTTCAAAAGTTTATGACCGATTGACGACAAACAACAAACGACGAATGACGACGGACGAAAACAGATAGCAATAGGTCACCTGAGTGACTCAGGTGACTTAAAAATAAATAAATCTCAACTTCATCAATCTATATTTTTTCTGCAGCTGGAAACATTCATGCATACACAAGTAATTAAATATAATTGTTATACCCTTATAAATAGCTTTCTATATATTTATTACTTATAAAAAGTCCAACAAAAGAAATGTTTATTACATCGGTCTAATGATTTCACTATTGAACGGCCTGTTGGTCCAACATAAGAATATGGATTCGGGCAACACATGATTTGTTGGAACTGAAGGTGAAAATGTTGCCCTTGGCCTGCGGCTTCGGGCAACATTTTCACCTTCAGGTCCAACAAGTCATATGTTGCCCACTCACCCTGTCAATAACTGTATATTATTATACCTTGATAATACTCGAATTTGATTGGCTGGTAAGAAAACTTTAAAACTCAATAATGACTCCAAAAGGTACTGTTTACAGCAATTATGACCTAGGAATCTTTGCATGTGGGATATAATGACCCGGTCATTATGATTAATGACCGCTAAATAATGACCTCTTAATCAAAATTCCTTTTTGAGTGAAGTTAATGTGTAAAATAATAATTATTCGAGAAAAAACAATATGTTTTTAATATGTGTATGGTCTGTTTTACATTACCATACAGAATACAGTAAAATTTTATTGTTAACTTTAACGGTTTACTCATTTCAAAATATCGTTACAATTCAGTTCAATGGAATGTAGAAGCGGCTCTTTTAAGAGTTAAATTTTGTGTTAGATTTTGACTGGCTTTGTGTAGAGGAAAAGTAATCGTTAATTATAACAATGTATGTTGCTATCAACCAGATATTGTTTTAATCAGTAAATCATGATGCAAAAACTTACACGACTTGCAGACGTCAATGTAAACAACTTCACTATACTGAGTATACAGAATCCAAATCCCGATCAAAGAAAGAAGTGATAACGGTTAGAGATTCATTCTTTCAACATATATCAGTATAATAAAACAATTGATTACCCCTTTTGAGTTCAACATAGTGAAATAAGGACCCAAGACCTGGCCCATGAGGTGACCTGACCTGACCGAGGTCGCGTAGCGGCCGAGGTCAGGGCAGGTCAACGAGTGGGCCAGGTAGAGGGTAATTAATTGTATAATGTAAATCAATCAATACTTGGCATCATTTTTAACCATAGTGTTCATGTTTGAAATCCCTACATATTAAACAATAACATTTTGTGATCAAGAAAATGATCTCCATAATTACAAGACTAAACAAGAAGCCAACACTCTCCTTAAGGTAGTCTGATCCTCAGGTTTATAAAATAAGCAGTTAAGAAATCAAATTACTCATAAAAGTATCTCTGAATCCACAAAGTTATGTAAATTTATCCACAATATTTCTTTAAAGTTAAAAATTAAAGTTTATCATATTATGTAGGGAAAATTGTCAAATCTCCAATATTTTTGCAGAAAAAGCGAATTGGAATATCAGCAATGCATTTTCTAATTGCAAATTGATCAACAAATATATTTTAGGTTAAAAAGCGATAGGTATCCTGGCATTCAGAGAAATTGTCATAGTTTTTATACTTATTTTGTTCTTTTTGTCTTCTATTTCCATCATGTATTCTATAATACATAGTGTAAAAGGCTTTTGTTATCATTGCAAGACAACACAAATCACTTCTTATTTCATATCATGCTAATAAACATTGGTATCTAAGACTGGATTCAAGAGAATCTTATTTCTCTAAAACTGTATTGATTTTTTCCTTTGATAGGGTACAAATGTCAGCTTTTATAAGACCTTTTCTAAGACTTCCAAAAACCTTGAATCTTATGAAGATGAATAAAATGAAAATTGTTGCATGAAAAAATTTCATTTTCAAGCTTCAATTTGATGCATTTCAAATTAAATATTAATTTTTGGAGTTATCCTTCCTGGCTGGGGATCAGATATCCTTAATCTCGCAAAAAATATAACATCTATTTTAACACCTAACAATCTTGAAAATCAAAGCATGAATGATAAAATGAGGTACATGGGCCAAAGCACTCACCTTTGGCCCTGCTGTTCTCCTTCAGCAGTTTTTTTTCCCCTAAATACACTGTAACTTCCTTTGTCAACATAAAAAAGGATGCCATGATTCAAGTTGAATCCATGTAAAATTGAGATACTACAATTGTTCGTTTCACGTTCCTTCAAGAATTTTTCACTCAATGAAAGATTGAAATGTGACCATTCACAGGAAAAGTCTGCAAATTTAGACCTGTGCTTGGCACTTATGGCTTTTGAGCAGTGAGGATTCTTTTTTGTGCCAGCATCTACCGAGACATGGATAACAAAAGGCCCATGAGTCACAATGCTCACTTGAGTTACGTTACCACTGTGGTCTACTGAAGGTTAAAAGATTTTTGTGATATTATGAAAAATTGCCACCCTATTAATAGTTCATGAGAGGATTTTTTTAAAACTGCCTTATGAAGTCCAAAGGGGTCCATGATTTAACACTTTCCCCCTTAGACCTTTCCCTCTATACCACTTAATGAGGACTTTTGACGCCTAGCCCCCAACCCTTAATGATGACTTTTGACGCACGTGTATTTAAATGTTGATTTGACTTGAAATTACCGCTTGTTTACTAGATATCAGAGCACAGGTGGCCACCTGCAGGTTAACAATAGATGACTGCATCATACTAAAGTTAGAAATCACGTGATTTACCTGTGCAAACAATGAATTTTGGAAAGTCTCATCAAAATTCAAAATGGCGGACAGTTACATACGATGCTTTTAGAGCATATAACTCAGTCAATACGCAATATTTTCTCATCCAGTAAATCAATACATGAAATTCAAGCTATAAACTACCTATTTCTTGAAAGGTTTAAAAATTATAATGATCTATATGTGTAATATACAGTCAATTCTCGAATTATCGCCATTCAATTAATCACCATTTTCGCAATACCGCCATGATTTCCCAAGAACATTGTTCCTGCTATATAAAATTCTCTTTATAACGCCAAATTCGCATACCGCCATCCGCCACCCTGTCCATTATTAAGTGTCAGTTTTCTCGATATACTGCCACAGGTGCATGTGGTCAGTGAAGCGCGGCTAAGGGGATGACGCTATCCCCGGTGTAGAGCATGCAAAGCCAGGCAAGGTATATGCAATTAAATAATTAAATAAGAATTAAATAAACAATTATTTTCACATGAACTGTTATAATAATTTTGTTTGCAAGTAACTTTCTTTTGATGCATGTATTGTTTTAATATGAATAAAATGCGTAAATATTCCACTTCTTTTATTCAAAATAAAATTATAATAAATTTTAACATTGTTCCACGTCCCCACAGTAAAGTTGACGAACGTTTACTTATATATGGGAGTGCTATTGTGTTTCCGTGCTTGACTAACCAAAAAGTCAAATACGGATGGGATAAAAAACCAGAAGTCTCTGTCTAGACTGTAGCTCTACTGGTTTGTACTTATCAAAAATTATGTATCTTAGTATAGTCTACTTGTGTAATAAGTTACATTGAAATCAGACCAACACTGTAGAAGGATTAGCATTTTAAAGGAATTTCTCAGAAAATTCTATTTTTAGTAACCATGGCAACACCATTCATCGAAATCAAAAACCCATGCACTATTTTAAGTATCTTAGTGTTGTCTACTTTTGTGCCAAGTGATATTGAAATCAGACCAAAACTGTAAATGGAGTAGCATTTTAAAGGAATTTCTCAGAAAATTTTATTTTTAGTAACCATGGCAACACCATTCATCGAAATCAAAAACCGATGCACTATTTAAAGTATCTTAGTGTTGTCTGCTTTTGTGCCAAATGATATTATATCAGACTAAAACTGTAGAAGGAGTAGTGTTTCAAAGAAATTTCTCAGAAAATTCTATTTTTAGTAACCATGGCAACACCGTTCATCGAAATCAAAAACCGATGCACTATTCTGTGTATCTTAGTGTAGTCTACTTGTGTGCAAAGTTATTTTAAAATCAGACCAAAACTGTAGAAGGAGTAGCGTTTTAAAGGAATTTCTCAGAAAATTCTATTTTTAGTAACCATGGCAACACCGTTCATCGAAATCAAAAACCGATGCACTATTCTGTGTATCTTAGTGTAGTCTACTTGTGTGCCAAGCTATATTGAAATCAGACTTAAATTGTAGGAGGAGTAGCGTTTTGAAAAATTGTTTACAGACGGACAGACAGACAGACGGACGGACGCCGGACGCATTACTATCGCATAAGCTCTTCTGGTCTCTGACCAGTAGAGCTAAAAATAAAAAATCACATTTATATGTTTTAATGACAAGAGCAAGCGCTAAAATTTATTTGCGCCAATGTATTCCCACTTGCATTTGCGCTAAAATACGTATGCGCCAAATTTTCTCATTTTACAGTATCTATTTTGCTATTTACACCTGCTTTCACCTGAATTATTTTTTTACAGAAAAATCCAATCGAAATTATGTAAATAGATTTGAAAAATTCAATTCATTACGAATCCAACGATATATAAAAGATAGCATAAATGAAATATTTTGACCCTTATTAGTTCAGTTTTAAACAGCACTCCATTTCATCTAAAACGCTCTAAGGGGCAGCCAGGCAAACATTCTAAGGATATGGCCAGTGCGTCAAATCGTGGCATTAAGGGCTAAAAACTTAATGAAACAATTTAGAATCTATACGTCCTCAATACTTTTTCATACAATTCTATAATTTAGTTCTAGTAAAAAATGAAATTCTCTTTTCTTCCTAAGTATAATTTTGATCCCCTACCCTACCTAAGAAGGCCCTGTTTTGAACATGTAAGAATCTATAGCATTGTCACTGTGATGACTTACTTCTTTCCACCTCTGGGCGAAGTCTTTTGTTTTTGATGAGTATTTTTCCTTTGAGCTGATTGGGTGATGGTAAGGGTACTCCAGGTTGTAACTGATGATTAATGAAAAGATTGTAACAGAAAATGGTTCATCAAAAAAGAATGTGTGTATTAAAAGGAATAACTCGGAGACAGCAATAAGAATTTATATTTTTAACCCTTTCATTGGCCAATTTAAGTATTTCAATATTTATCAACAAGGCAAAGAACTGAAATTAAAGACTCTAATTTTTCTTTAATAAAGATGTTAAGAATCTTGAAATCATCATAGAAATCATAGCAGATTTACAGGGCAATTTTCCAATGGTTTCTTCAACAACATATCCCCAAATATCTCCTCACAGTATTTGGCCATTTTATATTGCTGTGGCTTGCTGAAAAAAAGAATATCTTGTCAATATATTTCATACAGGTGAAGGAGAATGAACAATTAACTCTATGATATATAAGAGAGTTGATCCAAAAGTTCGTGGAATTTCTTCATATTTTATTTATTTTTTAGTGAAAATGGTTGAAAATTACATATGAGTAGGGATGTCAACGAGTACCCGGTTAACCGGGTACTCGATCGAACGTCCGAGTATCGAATACTAAAATCGGTAATCGGTTACTCGGATTTATATTTTTGAATATTTCTAAGTTTATTTATTAATGCATTAAACAATATGTTTAAAAACGTAAAATGCTCATTGCGCTTGTACATACAGTAATTAGGGTTTCCTATGCCTCTGAATGACAGTTATCGCCTGTGGCAGTGTTTATACAGTAATTATCGTGACCATGCACGTGTTACCTGGCTTTTCTCACCTTCAGCTGTCTTCTACCCTTATTTTTGGTTTCCTTTAATTATTTGTTTTCACTGAACATCGTTTAAGGTCTATTATGTTTAAATGAATTAGATAATTTTGTCAATTCCCTGAGAAGCATAAATTCTCAGGACAAGAGACAGATGATATTAAACGTGCGATTGTTGATATGGTTGTGTTTGATTACATGCCAATACAAATTGTTGAAGGCAAAGGCTTTAAAAAACTGATGTCTATCGTTGCACCTAACTACAAAATACCGTCCCGTAATACTATCAAATCTCGGATCGAACAAGTGAACGAAAATTGTAAATCCGCTCTGTTAGGAGAACTTGATCAAGTTCAAACTGATACTGTACGTAGCTCTGACGACTGATGCCTGAACGTCAAACGCAACAAAGAGTTACATTACAATTACGGAGAATATTGTGTGTTTTTTTTAAAAACAATAACACTGTGAACCACTTATGATTTTATTTCTTGTGTTTACCTGATAAATAAATTGAACTTAAAAAAAAAATTATATCAAATTTCGTCGGGCATGCAGTGCTCATCATTGTAACAACAGAATTTACATTTACGGGTAAACCTCTATCAGAGCATGTAGTTTTATTTATAGAAGGGTTTACAATGTTTTACAGTAATCAATTTATACTTGTTCAAATTTATTTACACCTTTACCGAGTACCCGGGTACTCGATCGGAAAAACGTCCGAGTAACCGAGTATTAAAAATTGACCAATTTGACATCCCTACATATGAGAATAAAGACACTTCTTGAATATTTTAAATAAAAAACATTTAAACTAGAAAACTGACCAGTCAGCAAGGGCCCCGCCATGGGATAGAATTAAAAGGGTGCAGCTTACGGAATGATTAAAAAATTTACAAAGAATAAGCAACAGCAACTGTATTCTTAAAATTTCAAGATAATTCCTGAACATTCAAAAACCTGTAAATAATATCCTTGTATTTACATTAGGCAGTAAAGAACAACTTAACATTGAATGTATATTTTAACAATTATGAAGCTTATCTTATATACAAGAGGCCCAGGGGCCACAGCGCTCACCTGAGCACATCAGGCTTGAATTTACTCCACCCCCCCCCCTCCATGCGTTCATAATTTGAACAAACTAGAATCTACACTACCTGAGGATGATTCCATATAAATATCACTAATCATAGCTTTGAAGTACTTGAAAAGAAGATTTTAAAAAGAGTTCCCTATATATCCCTATGTAAAACTTGGGTCTGCCATTTTGGCCCCACCCTAGTCCTGGGGGTCATGATTTGAACAAACTTGAATCTACACTACCTGAGGATGATTCCACATGAGTTTCATCTTTCCTGGTCCAGTGGATCTTAAGAGAAAGAGATTTTTAAAGATTTTTCCTACATATTCCTATGTAAAACTTGGGTCGGCCATTTTGGCCCCACCCTAGCCCCGGGGGTCATAATTTGAACAAACTTGAATCTGCACTACCTGAGGATGATTCCACATGAGTTTCATCTTTCCTGGCCCAGTGGTTCTGAAGAAGAAGATTTTTAAAGATTTTTCATATATATTCCTATGTAAAACTTGGGTCGGCCATTTTGGCCCCACCCTTGCCCCAGGGGTCATGATTTGAACAAACTTTAATCTACACTACCTGAGGATGATTCCACATGAGTTTCATCTTTCCTGTCCTCGTGGTTCTTGAGAAGAAGATTTTTAAAGATTTTTCTTATATATTCCTATGTAAAACTAGGGTCGGCCATTTTGGCCCCACCCTTGCCCCAGGGGGTCATGATTTGAACAAACTTTAATCTACACTACCTGAGGATGATTCCAAATGAGTTTCATCGTTCCTGATCCAGTGGTTCTTGAGAAGAAGATTTTTAAAGATTTTTCTTATATATTCCTTTGTAAAACTAGGGTCGGCCATTTTGGCCCCACCCTTGCCCCGGGGGTCATGATTTGAACAAATTTGAATCTACACTACCTGAGGATGATTCCAAATGAGTTTCATCTTTCCTGGCCCAGTGGTTCTTGAGAAGAAGATTTTTAAAGATTTTTCCTATATATTCCTATGTAAAACTTGGGTTGGCCATTTTGGCCCCACCCTTGCCCCAGGGGTCATGATTTGAACAAACTTAAATCTGCACTACCTGAGGATGATTTCACATGAGTTTCATCTTTCCTGGCCCAGTGGTTCTGGAGAAGAAGATTTTTAAAGATTTTTCATATATATTCCTATGTAAAACTTGGGTCGGCCATTTTGGCCCCACCCTTGCCCCGGGGGTCATGATTTGAACAAACTTGAATCTACACTACCTGAGGATGATTCCACATGAGTTTCATCTTTCCTGGCCCAGTGGTTCTAGAGAAGAAGATTTTTAAAGATTTTTCCTATATATTCCTATGTAAAACTTGGGTCGGCCATTTTGGCCCCACCCTTACCCCGGGGGTCATGATTTGAACAAACTTGAATCTACACTACCTGAGGATGATTCCACATGAGTTTCATCTTTCCTGGCCCAGCGGTTCTGGAGAAGATTTTTTTTAAAATGCCATTAATTTTTAACAAATTCATTATTATCTCACCTTGGAAAAGGGCGTGGCCCTTCATTTGAACAAACTTGAATCCCCTCCACCCAAGGATACTTTGTGCCAAGTTTGGTTGAAATTGGCCCAGTGGTTCTTGAGAAGAAGATGAAAATGTGAAAAGTTTACGAAGACAACGACAACGACTACGACAACGACAGACAACGGACAAATTTTGATCAGAAAAAGCCTACTAAATTTTCTGCAGCAGGCTAGATAATTAATCCAAAGGGATTAATTGTACCTCTCTCATCATTTTCTTCTAAAGTTACAATAAGAACTTTTTCAGTATTAATGATAGAATGGGGTTTTTATACAACTACTTAAAAATTAATATTCTTGAATTTACATAAAGGGAAAAAAGTAAAATAAAAAAAAAAAAATTTATTGAAATAAAAAATATATCTTTTTTAATCCATTTCTTGTTTTTTAGAATTCAATGAAATCATAACTATTTTAACAAAAATAAAGTACAAACATTTATATTTACATCCACATTTCAGAGTGTTCATAGCATTCCAAATTGACTTAACTTCAAAACAAACTTCATTTGCAGACAGATGTGGTAATTCATCTCAATGTGACAGATAAAGATAATGCTCTGGATTTTCTTCAGGAGGAAAGCTAATTAATCCCATGGGACTCAAAGCAGCATTCAGTTTACAATGGGAACATCTTCAGCAGTTATCTCTCTTTGCCAATGCATTCTTATATAAAGTTAAGGAATATACCCCACCACCCCAGCTCCAAACCAGAGGACATAGAGAAACAAACTTAGCATCAAAATATGTCTTTCTGCCTATTGAACTACCATACCAAACTTGATCTTAATTGGGCAACCACAAAAAAAGTTATTAGGAAAAAACAGTAAATTTGGGGACGGAAGAATGATAGACGGACAGACAGAGTGATTACTATAGGGCACCCGCAAATCCTTGCGGGGCCCTAAATATCTATGATAGTAACTCTATTGCAGTTGCCATAGAAACCGTTGTTTGGAAATGAGGGGGAGATATTAATGCATTTATTCTCATTTAAATTCTTAATACGTAAAATGAGAATAAACCGCCATATGTGGTATATAAAATGAAAATTATGTCATTATTGCGATTGCTTGATCTTTTATAAACCTTTGTGTGAGAGTTTTACTGATTTTACTGGATATCTAGTTTATTAGTTGTTGATTTCTTGTTCATCTCATTCATTCTAGTTCAACTCATTCATGAGTTGTTAGACAACATCAAATTTCCGTCAAGTCATAAGTTTTGTGAAAATCCTGGGATCACTCTATGTTAAATGCGTATATTATTAACAGAGACTGGGGAAAAATGCATTTAGTTACTGGTTTTCCATTGGTGTAAGAAATTTAAGAAAAAAAGAACTTCCATAGATGTTGATTAAAGGTGTGACCGCCTTTTGGGGGCTCTGTTTTAAGTGTTTATCCCCTAGACAAATTAAAAGCGTTAATGGACTTTGTCGGCTGACGTACTGTTCTTGACATTGCTACTGAAATTGGAACATCATATGGAAAGATGGGGAGTATTTTGAAATATGAGTGAAAAATGAAGATAAATTAATGCGAGAGGATACCCAGGCTTTTTTGAGGAAAAAAATGGAGAAGAGGACAGCATTTTTTAGAATTACTTATAGTACGTATTCAACTTGGACATTAGGGTGAGATGCATCTATAGCGTAACCTGACAAATCAAACTTGACGTTACGTCGAAGTCTCCCCCAGGTTTCACAACAATCCATTTTCAGAAAGCTCATGTGACCTTATTGGTAATTGGAAAGTTGTGAAATTTTCCAATATTGTTGCATTATGACTCTTTATTATAAATATGCCTGTTGTTTGCTTTCATCAAATCACGATAAAATTTTAGAAAGAAATTCCATGAACTTTTGGATCAAACCTTGTAGATTTTTAAGTCCACTTCGAGAAAAGACTTACTTTACTAGTACTGCTAAGACAAGTAAAATGTTCCCAATTGTTGATGAGTACAAATATATATTTTTAACTCCGTATACAGTTAACCAGAAGTCTCTGTTGAGACTGAAGCTCTACTGGTTTGTACTTATAACAAAGGATGAGTAAAAAGGAGCCATTGCCATCAGACCAAAACTTTAGAAGGAGTAGCGTTTTAAAGGAATTTCACAGACATTTCTATTTTTAGTAACAATGGCAACACCATTCATCGAAATCAAAAAACTGATGCACTAATTTATGTATCTTTGTGTAGTCTACTTGTGTGCCAAGGTATATTGTAACCAGACCAAAATTGCAGGAGGAGTAGCATTTTAAAGGAATTTCACAGAAAATTCTATTTTCAGTAACCACAGCAACACCGTTCATCGAAATCAAAAACTGATGCACTATTTCATGTATCTTAGTGTAGTCTACTTGTGTGCCAAGTAATATTGAAATCAGACCAAAAATGAAGAAGGAGTAGCGTTTTAAAGGAATTTCACAGAAAATTCTATTTTTAGTAACCACGGCAACATCGTTCATCGAAATCAAAAACCGATGCACCATTTCATGTATCTTAGTGTAGTCTACTTGTGTGCCAAGTAATATTGAAATCAGACCAAAAATGAAGAAGGAGTAGCGTTTTAAAGGAATTTCAAAGAAAATTCTATTTTTAGTAACCACGGCAACATTGTTCATCGAAATCAAAAACCGATGCACTATTTCATGTATCTTAGTGTAGTCTACTTGTGTGCCAAGTAATATTGAAATCAGACCAAAAATGAAGAAGGAGTAGCGTTTTAAAGGAATTTCACAGAAAATTCTATTTTTAGTAACCACGGCAACATCGTTCATCGAAATCAAAAACCGATGCACTATTTTATGTATGTTAATGTAGTCTACTTGTGTGCCAAGTTATATTGAAATCAGATCAAAACTGTAGGAGGGGTAGCGTTTTAAAGGAATTTCACAGAAAATTCTATTTTTAGTAACCATGGCAACACCATTTATTGAAATCAAAAATCGATGCACTATTCTATGTATCTTAGTGTAGTCTACTTGTGTGCCAAGTTATATTGAAATCAGACCAAAACTGTAGGAGGAGTAGCGTTTTGAAAAATTGTTTACAGACAGACGGACGGACGCCGGACGCATTACTATCGCATAAGCTCTTCTGGTCTCTGACCAGTAGAGCTAAAAATAACCTGGTCACGCATCTGGAAAATGTGGGTCAGACCAAGCATATGAAGAATGTCTGGTAATTTCTATCTCTAGATGCATCCCCTATGTAAGTTTGGTCCAGGTAGGGCTTATAGTTACTTGGGAATGGACCTGCACCTAAAACTTTAACCTGGAAGCCGACACTAATGCCGAGGCAGCCGGGGGTATAGCATAAGCTCATCTTGACTTTGTTGAGGTTAGCTAAAAACTACCTCTTATTTTATAAGAAATACTCAGATAATTATGGCAAAATGCTCTAATCAGCATGACAAACCTGCAATGATTTTCAAATGACAGTATAACAGGATACTGAGAAGTGATGAAGGCTGTTTCTGCTATTGCCTGAATAACATCCTACAAATACAAACAAGAAAATCTTATTCTTCAATCACATTGTAACTAGTCACACAATTCTCAACATAGATCGCACTGTCGCAAAAGTTTGATCCCTTTACCATTTGTACCCCAGCACCCAAGGACTGAAATGCAGATAAATCCAATCTCTCTCTCTCTCTCTCTCTCTCTCTCTCTCTCTCTCTCTCTCATAATAAATATGTGTATTAAATTTCTGAAAGATGCAGTTTAAAATACTGAAGACCAAAAGGTTTCTGATGATTGCATTTACCCCGTACATGTATTTTGATGGTTTAAGCCACATCCCTCAGACCCCAAGAGGTAAAAAAAAATAAAATTGAATTCAATGTTTTTACTTCTCTTTAACAATGGATGCTTTACATCAGATGTTGGTTGAAAATGGTCCAACAATTCCCAAAAAGAGCTATACAGTAAAACACGGTTATAGCGAAGTCCTGGGGACCTGTGAATTTAATTCGCTATATCCGTTATTCGTTATATCCGTATAACGAATTCGTATAACCATATATAGAGAATTCGCAATATGCATGTTTTCCTTCAAGTGTTACTATCAAATATGTTAGGGAAGCAATTATTACAAAACATATACCTTCGATAACTAAGGTATTATGAATTGAATTTTATATACAAGTGCTGAGAGAAAATAAAGTCAGTTCAATTATTCAAATTTTGAAATCCTTGAAAGTTCGTTATAAAAGATTTAAAATTCATTATATTTAACCTCAACGGGACTCAAAATCAGTTCGCTATATCCGTAAATTCGTTATATCAGAGATCGTTATAACCGTAAAATTTTACAAGGATTTGTTAAGAATTTTGCCGGGGACCAATAAAAACTTCGTTATATCCGTAAATTTGCTATATCCGTGTTCGTACTAAACGTGTTTTACTGTACGTTGTCCAGAAGGTTTAACCAATTAACCAACATGGAACAAGAGACAAGGATCAACACCGGGTCATAATTATATAATATCCCTTTATTGGTCAATATATTTCAAAGGTGAGAGGAATTAATATCAATTCTATTGTACTAAGGCCAAAAAAATGTGTGGTCTGTCAAATTACTGGGTAAAGGAGAAACAGAAACACAAAATCCACAAATCTTTTAAAATTGCCAATTATTTATCTTATTCAAGTCCTCCTGAGAACTTTGAATGAAATTGAATGAAATCTAAGTGCATTTTGAAACAAAAAGACAGATGACAGACACCATTCCACCCCATAAACCCTTCTGGTTTTTGACCAGTAAATGTACCTTAAATAAAATATCTGTGCACATTGCCATGCCGTGGGTAATGATGGGTTCTTGCTCCTCTTTTGTTCCATCCCAAATATCCAACTCAATACTCCTAAAAAAAAAAAAAAAATTAAAAGAGAATGACTGCCATGCTTCACGTACCAGTTTTACAATTCAAAGACAACCTGAATTGTTTTCCAAAAATTTTGTATGTTAAAAGGAGGCCCATGCTCTCCTGATGGTCATGGGAATACTGATTTTCTCTAACTATGGCTACTCTGACCCCAACCCTAACAGAAAATATATGTATAGTACATACACCTAGTTATTGACACTTTTCAGTAGATCTGTAAGATTTACGTACCTACATCCAGCCAGAAGCACCTGTCTATACATCTCTACTGAGGACCGCCCCCCAAACTGTCTGCCTGTTAGGTATGTGTTGTGTGAAGAATTAATGAAGTAATGACACAGAGGTTGATCCATGTCCATGTATATGTCCAACCTTTCTAAATACACAGGAGCGTTTTCATCCGACATCAAATATCGACAAAATCCATCCGAACTTAGCCATTCTGAAAACAAGAAAAAACAAGAGGCGCAGGGGCCACATCGCTCACCTGAGCAAATCGGCTAGGAAAAAGCACAAATCAGATCATAACTGAAAAGTTTACTGAAGGGGGGGGGGGGCTGCTTGACTTTGATACTACTTGAGAATGCCTTCATATTAATACAGCATATAGCTTTGCTTTTCTTGATAAAAAGATTTTTTAAAAACATTTTCTTCCTATATATAACTTCATAATAATTTGAATTTGATTCCCAATTGTTTCCGTCCCTACCCCAAAGGGCCATGATTTCAATAATTTGAATCTTCAATACATGAGGTGGCTTACATATCAATATGACTAAACTTTAATTAAGGTCTTCCGCTCAGGCGGAAGACCTTCTACTGATTCTGATGGTTAAGATTATTCCTATTATTCTTTTTTTTTCCTAGACGCCAACTTTGAGACCTCGTAACTCGCTCATTTCTTAACAGATTTCGCTCAAATTTTCAGAGTTTTTGGACGTTACAAAACTCAATTAAAATGTTTTCATACATTTCAAAAATTCCCTTCCGCTTTCGAGTTATTTCCCTTTAAATGAAAATTTGGTACTGTTCGTTTCCAGACAAAGGCTCAGAAACGACAAAAGCTGGAGCAGAATGTCTACTGCATTTAAATACTGAAAGAATTGAAGTTGTGCACATCGGTTTTTCTTTTTCGATTTCTGCGCTCAAAACGGTGTTAGATAGGGGTCAAAAATGAGAATGCCTAAAAGTGCCAAATTTTACATATATTTCCTTGTGTATCTTTTAAACTAAAAATAATTTGTTAAGACGTGTTTCACAAATATTGTGCATAATTTTAAGATCTATCATTTGACATCATTAAAAAGGGGCTGGCCCCTCAAATTAGGGGTCAAGGGAACTTGAAAGTTTTTGCATTATAACTCAAAAACGGTAAAATTTCGATATGGTTATCGATTTGAAATGGGTTCTTTAACATCTTATTGATCTCATGAAAACGTTATTTGTTCGAATCTTGTGTTATTAAATGAGCAGCAAACTTTATAATCCATGTACAGGTAACTGATTAATTTTATACAGCAAGTGAAGAATTCTTTATGCATACGCGAATAACACGTACTATAACTGAAATAAACTGGATAAGAATAATATACTTAACTAAATTGAATGTTAAACTTTGTTGAAATAAAGTTTTTAACGTATTCTCTAGCTGGATGTCATACAGATTATTCAGAGACAACCTTCTCCTTGTATTTAGTTTAAATTACAAGACGGGAGATAGGAAAAATACTTATCATCTTTCATTCGATACTCAATGTAGCATTATTTATAAAAAAAAAAATCAAGCTTAAAATAATTCACTGTCATTTAATTCATGCATCGTGAATTTTCCTCGGACTTTGACTGTTTTTGTTTACAATTGTGCAACCCGTTTATCGATCGCGCATTGACCTATATACATTCCGGAGGTCAACATTACCGCTCTTTGATTTTTACGCGAGTCCCAGAGTTATCTAAAACGATGCTAGTCATCGATTTACTGAGTTTAAAATCAAGAATTTGTTATAATATTTGCGTAAATCGTAAGAATATTTCTAGACACAAATATAAAGGTTTTCTTGAACATGTATGAGTATTAAAAGATAAAATGTCTGATTCTATTCTTTGACGAATGAATAAGAGGCGCTGCGCTTTTACTCAGGTACAGATGATTTCTCTGGACGAGTCCATCGGTTACATTGATAGGTGACGCAGGATGACCTATCGACAACTCTGCCAATTTTGATTATGATTGTAATTGCACATGTACATAAATTAATGTTGAATTCTACACTTGTGAAGTACAATATAGTTTCGTTATTTAAAGAATCGGGATATCACAACTGCAACTTAATTGTTTTTAATTTGAACGGATGATTCTATTATTGGAAAGATACACATATTTAGGCGCCGTCGTCTCCCTCTCAACTTTGAAGTAATTGCAATCGTTACATGTATACGGGCCTATATCAAGTTATTCTAATTGCTTAAATCATTTCAGGAAAAATTGCGATGTTGTTTATAATAGCAATTACAAACAAACATGACAAATGCACACAGTATAAATTGTAAGTGGAAGTGACGTTTTCAATTCTCATGAAAATCGAAAATTAAATTATAAATTTCTTTTATTTCATCGAATAAAAAGCTAGAATATTACAATGACACGATTTTATGTGCATGTACTTGATATTAACTAAGTACATGCTGTTTTACACAGAAGAGCACCCAACATATATGAGCTTTAAGAATACGAGAAAAAAAATGAAGAATTAGAAATTTTTCTTACAAATTCAAAATTGCTTCCTGTAATTTCAAACAAATATTCCAAGCCTTTAAATTCTTTCGTGTTTATTAGACTAAAAGAGATTAAATTATTAAATTTCCACTCATTGCGATACATAACCCCCCTGAAATGATACAATGCTTTCCTTCAGAGTCGAGAATGGCAGGCCAGGGCTGGTGTTGAAATCCATGATTAATCCATAACCTATTATAATATTAACCAATAATCATACGCGATCTTTTTTTTTAATTCGCAGGTTGTCAAATAATTTTTTTTTAAAAAGTCGGCAGAGATAAGTACGCGTCACTAAACTTTCTTATTCATAAACGTTTTAATTTCTAAAACTTGTGCCGATTAGAGTATACAATCGAGCATCGAAGTGTGTACATGTACTACAGTGTAGTTGTTTTTTTTGGGAGGGGGGGGGGGGGCTACCAGTTTTCGCTGCATTTGATTTCCCGAATTTTGCATTGCATTTCCGACAATTAATAATTTTATTTATTACATTCATTATTTTCATTCTGGATTTTTACACTATTGTTTTTAGCAATTCAACGTTAACAAAGTTAATAGAATATAATTGGTGAAAGTAACACAAATGATTTATAAAACGAAAGTCAAGCAATAAAAAGTTAAAGTTTGTATTTTGAAAAATAAATCAAGTCAAGTCACATAAAACAAAGACAGGTTGAAACGCTCACACATGGACATACACACAAAGGTTTTGGTAACTCGGAATAGTCCAGAGTAAAGCTATATTTTCTTGATACGGAATGTCCAATACATCTAATGTTCACGTCCGGGATAGTCCACGGCAGTTTTATCACACATACGCAATTATCATACAAGTAGAACGCTCTTTGAGGTTGAGGATTGACACTTATTCCTTAGATAAATACTGAGTGACAAATTCCTTTTTACTGTCTTAACTTAACTTGATAGGTAAATAAGTTTAGCA